>NW_016161076.1:4635-27266 GCF_001687245.7 Rhagoletis zephyria
TGAAAAAAGTTTCATTTAATTTGAAAAAAGTTTCATTTAATTTGAATAAAGTTTCATTGAATCTGAAAAAGGTCTCATTTAATTTGAAAAAGGTTTCGCTTAACATGAAAAAAGTTTCATTTAATTTGAAAAAAGTTTCATTTAATTTGAATAAAGTTTCATTGAATCTGAAAAAGGTTTAATTTAATTTGAAAAAGGTTTCGCTTAACATGAAAAAGGTTTCATTTAATTTGAAAAAGGTTTCGCTTAATTTGAAAATGGTTTCATTTAAACTGAAATTGCTATAGCAGCACGGTTATGATGAGTGAGTTATAGAGTGTAGTTTTCGTAAGTTGAGAGAAGACTTTGCTCTTGAATTGCCTACTTAGTCCACTTGTTGGCAAGAGTTATTTCGCGTTGGATTTCGATGCTGACCTTACTATCGGCATCATGCTGGTTCCCATGTAAACGAAATTCTCTATTTTCTCGAAATTATAACTGCGGAGAGTAAATTTTTGACAACTATGAGGTGAATAAAATTTCAGTAGCTCATGAGGCTAGTGAAATTTTTGGCAAATGCATAGAACATTTTCACAATCACAAAGATTGTTGATGTGTGTAATTTTTCTGTAAATAAAAGCTTACATAAATTAATGAATTGCAATCAACGATCGTAGATGTTTTCTTAAAATATTAGTTTCACTTCAATTTGTAATATTTTATTCCGCGTAAATCTGCGATTATCAAAAATTTACTGCTGTCAAAAAAGATACCATTTCACACAGCAGATTGGCAAAACTGTCTCACCGCAGTAAAAATTGTATACAGTCTTTTTACCAAAAAAAGATACGAGCGTTAAATGCTATTACCCAAGCTCAAGTTAATAAAACACCACCTTTAGTTTTTAATTCACATTTATTACGTAATATTCAAATTGAACTATGTATTTTTTTCACATTCTTATCTCACTTAATAGTTTTTGCTCTGTGTATACATTAAAAACTTCACCTGCATATATATACATATAAAGTTAATTTCGAGATTTCAGCGTATACATCCATACCCAAATAAGCAAAGTACATCTGAGGAAAGCTCATTATAAATTTACTTCAGTAAGCCCGAGGTTTGGAAAATGTTCACTCGAAATATTTTAACCTCATTTACTAACAATTGTAGATTCAATGAAAGTGATCCCATATTTATGAATTGTGATCCGTTTTCGGAAAACAAGTTTTAATACAAATTTTTATGCAATGTATAGTGAGGGTAGTTGGAAGATGATTGGAAAAACTTCGATTCCGAAAGCGACNTGAGGAAAGCTCATTATAAATTTACTTCAGTAAGCCCGAGGTTTGGAAAATGTTCACTCGAAATATTTTAACCTCATTTACTAACAATTGTAGATTCAATGAAAGTGATCCCATATTTATGAATTGTGATCCGTTTTCACAAAATAATTTTTAATACAAATTTTTATGCAATGTAGTGAGGGTAGTTGAAAGATGATTGGAAAAACTTCGATTCCGAAAGCGCCGGCAATGCCAGTTGAGCAGCCGAGGTTCGCAAGTTCGAGTCCAGAAAATTATATTTATATTTTTTTTTAATAATATATATTTACTATATCTTATCTGGTTCGCGTATTTGAAGGAAATACGTTATAATATTTGATTTATTTTGATACTTAACCATCGTGATTTGATTCCGGAACTTGCTGAATGATAGTATGCATCTCCAGCGACTCGGCTACAACAGTCTGGTTACAAACAGCAAAATATTTTTCCATCATATTTTAAATTGAAATTGGTTCGAGCAGTGATGGGCAAAATTAAGGTATTCATGTTTCAGTAAATACCAAAGTACTATCTACTTGAGTATTTTGGATGTTACTAAATACTGAGTATGCCTGTACCTACTTATTTTCACATCGCTAAATACTTAGTCTAAGAGTATTTAGTTAGTTTATCTCAACGAAACACCGCGCCGAAGTACTTTGAGACTTTGGCTTCACTAAATACTGGAAACATTAAATAAAATCTGGATACAAAACCACTTGGTATTTATGGCTTAAATACTTGCTATTTATTCAGTGTAAAAATAAAGAATTTCGGGCTTGTCGAACCTATTTCAGGATTTTCAAGACTGCTTTGGAATGTCTAGGATTTTGGAGACGATATACAGAGTTTAGAGACTATTTCGGTGTTTTCGGGGCTACTTCGGCATTTTTGTGACTATTTAAGGATTTTCGGTAATTTAGCGACTACTTCGTGATTTTTACCACTTTCTTGACTATTTCTGGATTATCGAAAATTTTTCGATGTTTTCACGATTACTTCGGGATTTTTTGAACTACTTCAGGATTTTCGGAATTCTAGGGACTATTTCGGGGTTTTCGGAACTATTTCGAGACTACTTCGAGGTTTCTGGAACTTTTGGAGAGTTCTTGGGACTATTTCGAAATTTTCGAGACTGTTTCGCTATTTTTAGGATTCTAGGGACTAGTTTGGATTTTTCGAGACTAAACGCTTAATATAGCAATAAAAATGGCGATAATCATGTCGAGAATAATATCTAGTATTATATCGATAACAATGCCAACTATTATTTCGATAACAATATCGATAAATATATTGATATCCAGTATTATACCGATAACAATACCAACTATTATTTCGATAACAATATCGATAAATATATTGATAAAATATCGATGAATATAGCGTTAAGAAAACACAGGTAACCCTATAGGAAAGTATATCGAATAAAAAATTAATAAATCGTCTATAAATTTATCGAAATAAACATCGATGAATATAACTAAAATCCCGAAATAGTTTAGAAATTGAGGTGGGGTGAGTGGATTTAAAATTACGATTTTTATTTCAGTTTTTCCACTTCAATTCATACATATGTATGTATGTATNGTGGGGTGAGTGGATTTAAAATTACGATTTTTATTTCAGTTTTTCCACTTAAATTCATACATATGTATGTATGTATGTAAAAAATCTGTTAAGGGAAGACATAATCCAAAATTGATACAATCATCTATTTATCTAGTTTTGTACAAGAGACAGAAATATAGCAGAGGAAATTTTTTCCTGTTACTCTTTTAAAAAACTTCATACTAGTGGAACTCAACAATTTAAAAGCAGTTGTGTTTTATAAAATTCTAATTATGAATTGTTGTTAAATGAAATGAAATTACAAATCAATATTTCATATTTATCGCATGTAGTTTTGTATAAAGTAACAAGCAAAAAACAAAGTCATAAAAAATTTAAGATTACCGTTAATTTCTTCATGATCCAATGATCGGATCTAAACCAAATTAAATAGTATGGGACCACCCTTGAGGCACCAACTTTGCTTTAAAAAACTAAGAATTACAGAAATCGGTTAACGTGGTCTAAAGTTATGCGGTAACGTACATAAAAGAAAAATATTCCGGCGAATCGATTCGCGCAAGTTTTATATTTGGGCAATTAGGCAACTTTGCGCAGTGTGTTTCATGAGGACAATTTTATATTCTGTGCAATTTCAGACATTTAATTATTTGAGCTCAATTTATAAAGTTGAAATTACGATATTTTTTTTTTGTCAAATTGACGATTTTCAGTGAAAGATTTGGACAACGCTGGTCATGACTTCAGTTGTGGTAAGTTAAGGTTTGGCGAATTTAGGTATGGTGATTTTATGTTTCAGTTTAAGTTTTAATTTTCTGAACTTAAGTATCTAGCAGCTCCGAAGTACCCAAGTTTTTTTTTTTTTACTTTAGTATCCAATAGCTCCTAAATACCTAAGTATTTTTACTTGAGTATTTAGCAAACTCCTAAATACCTAAGTTTTTGCTTTTTTGGAATTTTTAGTCGTCTCCAAATACTAAGTATTTGAATATTTAGCGCCCAAAATGGCAGTTTATATTCAAACGTATTTAGGTATGCCCACCACTGCTTTCAAGTTTCTGCCTCACTTCACATTCTTTCAACAAGACCAAAAAATTGTAAAAAAAAGTTAGAGACGTTTGGAAAATTGATATTTCACAAACTACGTAGTTTGGAAAACTTTAGTAAAAAACGTTTGGAAAATATTGTTGAATAAACGGGCTTACTTACATTTTTGTTGTGTATTTGTGTTTAAAAACACACTTTTACTTAAATGGGCTTGTACATACATACATATGTATGTGTACAAGCTACAACTGTTTCATTAAAATTTTAATTTCAGAATTACATATCTACACATTTTTGGTTTTCATAAGACTAGCAAATATTCAAAAAGTTCCAAGTACTTAAGTTCACAATAATAAATAGCAGCCAAACTGCTTTAGTGTAAAAGAAAACTTTGTGATCGTTTCTTAAAACGCTTTTCATTCGTGGCATGTAAAATCTGTTTTTAAAGCACACATACTCGTACATATATATGTATTTACATATACATATTATTGGATTTATCCCTCGACGACCTATGTATGTGCATGCGTTTTCACAAAAGCTCATTGGACATTCTTTGGTAAAGTTTGATTTTTATTTATCTTTACGGTAATAGAGTTGGTCGCAACTTACAATCTAAATTATTCTTTGGTTTCTTTTATGCTTTTTAATATACATACATGTAAGACATGCAGTTGCATGCAACTATTTAACAACGACGTACCCCTATGGATTATATCAATCAACCTGTATACATATAAAATACTTAGTAGTCCGAAATAAAAATTTTATGGGTTTCAGCGAAACGAAGCCTTGGCTAGAAAAAACTGTCAAAAATTGGTAGTAACAAGTAATTTTTAAGCAAAAAACAAAACCGACTTCAATTCTCATATACAAATTTAGGAGTACCATTATTTTTTTAATGATACAATGATCAGATCTAAAAAAAAAATATTCCGACGAATTCATAACCTCCTCCGTTTTTTGAAGTCGGTTAAAAAAGCGTTATAAAAGAGTTACGTAACTTTTTATACAAAAGTAAGTAAACGAATTGTGCGAATAATTAGGAAAAAAGCAAATGAATTTCTTTATTTTCCTTCAAAAGCACTTCATGTTGGACTATGTTTTCTTACAATAGCTTAGCGTTAGTTATTATAGCCATAACTAAACGCGGTTAGAAAGGAAGGTTGTGAGACGAAGAGGGTAAGCATGTTGCTCCCGAGATATACCAGGATAAGTGCGCATACAGCAGTATCCTAAACTCCCATTTCGCTTAAAAATTATTGATTTCAAAGCTATACAATGCTAAATTTGAAATTCAATGGTAAAACAAGTTTCACGCATTAGGGTATCGGGTAAAACGACGAGAAGGTGAGTTAAAATTTGTGTAGATAATTTTAAAAAGGACCTACGCAAGACGGCAAATAAAGCTCCATCAGCGCTTTATGAGAACTAATGAAGCATATGAGCTCTCGACATCGTAAAATGTTAATTTCGTGAAGTTAGGCTCTCCAGGAAGAAGCTTTTGCCCTCCGGAGATTATAGAAAACATCGATGAGAGCTTGCGAAGAAACACCGCCTTTGGATTTTTAGTGAATGGAAAATCGTACTCTAATTTCTCCCATAAACAGTTATTATTTCTAATCTGAATGCAAACAACTATAACAATTATTAGTTCAATGTTTCACAAAAATTTCAAACTCTTTTAATTAGAATCTTTAGAAAACAAATTTGGTTTGCAGTTTTGTACCTCATTAAAATTTAGTATAATAACGTGCTGCTCATTTGCTTCTCTTTTAAAAAAAATGGTCGAACATACTTACTTTGTATGAAAAAGATGCGCAACATCGTCAACAAAAAAAAAATTCAACAATTAACAGTGCGACTTCAAAGTTGCACCTTATTATACCAAAACTTTAACTTTTTTTTAACAATTTTTGGGGTGTAAAAATCTGGAGAAAAATTTCCTGCAAATTTGCAATGTTACTACAAGGATGCTGTTTCAGGGCTAATACACCTAGAATCATTGAAGAAGGCTTTAAGACCTGAAAGTTTTTGTGGAAAAAATTTGCAAAAATATTTTTTGTCCCGTATTCGGCTCACATAAATATCTTAATTTGTAATTTATTTTCGCCAATAACGGCCGCTGGGTGCGCTCTGATGCAAAAAATATGGAAGGAGCATGAAGGAAAAATGCAAGGTCGCTTTTGGTAAAAATGAATTTCAGTTTCAAATTCCTTGTACCCAAAACCACCAGAAGGCCCTTTGATGGTATAAATATTTGCAATTACCCGCAAATTACTTTTAATTTTTTTAAAGGCTGCTCTGCGACCGACAACTTCAAATTGAGGAAAAAAACGTTTAAAATTGCCAGCCAGGGAAAACTAAGAAATTGCTCCTCTATATAAAATCCAGACTTTCAGAAAAACTCGTTTTCATCAATTCCTCCCATTGATGTTCATTTACTATTTGAATTAGATTTCTCTGGACATAAACCTAAACATCTGTGGTTAGTATATATTTGAGTAGTCGTCGTTGTTAATTAGTTGCACGCAACGTATGTATGTACATTAGACTGCATCACTCCCCATACAAACAAAAATCGGTACTATTTTTCCATTGGAATTATAAAATCGATTATACCGACCGATTTGAAAATACCTCCAAAAATGGAGTTTTTTATGAATCAAAATAGTTTCTTAAAGATTTTTTTTAAATCCCCTCAACTGACATNTTTTTATGAATCAAAATAGTTTCTTAAAGATTTTTTTTAAATCCCCTCAAATGACAACGGTTTAAGTTTAAAATATTTAAAAAAAATTAAAAAAATTTTGAACGGTATCGTTGATGAGATTTTTGATGCTGTTTTTTAACTTTTTTCAAAGATTGGTATAAGAAGAGCTTGAATAACTGAACCTAAACTCTTCCGATTTAGACTTAAGAGGTGTCATTGGAAAGGTATTTTCTCAACCTTTTTGTTCCTTGCTAATAAGCTCATTCAAAGGATGGAAGAGAAAGATAGGATGAACGATGGTCATTCAGAGTTGAATTAAGACGAATGCCAATTCGTAAAAACCAGATGGGACACGAATGACGTTTTTTTTGGCCAGAAATAAAAACAGTGTGAAAATACCTTTCTACTGAGATCCCATAATACTAAATCAGAACATTTTTGGCCCAGTTATTCAAGTTTTTCGTAAACCAATCTTTGAAAAAAGTAAAAAAACAGCATCAAAAACCTCATTCTTACGATTCCGTTGAAAAGATTTCTAAATATTTTTATGCAGACTTTTTAAGCTTAATCTAATTTGTCATCTGAGGGGACTTTTTTCAAAAAGTTCCTTAAGGAACTATTTTCATTCATAAAAAGCTTCATTTTTGGAGGTATTTTCAAATCGGTCCAGCTCGCTTTGGTGGACGTCTTAAAATGTAATAAATTTTGTAATTCCGGCGGAAAAAATGCAACTTTTTTTTGGTGATGCAGTCTAATGTACATATGTATATGCACGTCAGATGCCAGTGCTAAAGTACAATTTCACTCGCATGTTCATACATAAATATGTATAGACACACATAAGTACATAAGTGCATATGTATGTAAATTAGCTTAAACAATTTCCATATGCAGCTGATACTGCTTTTCAAAGTGCCGTAAATTCGCGTGAAGATATATAATTTATACATACATACATATGTACATATTCATATGTGTATGTGCGTTTATTCTGTATCACATAACTTTCGTCACACAAAACGCGACTTGCTGATGGGCGGCTGAATATTCGTTCTTGTGGGCGGTACGGAGATGCGGGATTGCCCACACCTATGGGGCTGGCACTACCGCAACACTGTGGGTTCGGCACATGAAAATTGACTCTGCAATAAGAAGGAGAGAAGAGAGTATAAGTTTTAAAAATTTTCAAAAAACCAGCGTAGAAATCTTGGAATGTACTTTAGTAGTATGTCTTAAATGTGAACTATTGGAAGTGGAATATGTTTGAATGCGGTACTTGGTGGTATCTCGCATTTGTCAAAGTGTGTGTATGAGTGTGTGAGATGTTATTTGTGCAAGTTGAATTTATGCAGGAAATTAAAACTTTTCTGCCACTTTACATTGGCGTTAATTTTATGACCACCGTTTCGTTGGCATTCGCTTTCCCTGATTTACACTTTTGTCCAATATGCAGCTGCTGTTGCATACTTCCAGGCACAAATTCAGTACATGGGTTAAATACCCAGTAGGAAAGTGTCCATTCGAAAAAAAACTTCATCTAAAATTTGATGCAGTTTGTGGGTTTAACGTTTCAGTTTCCAGTGGCTAATTTTTAATAATATCTTTTTTTAGCTGAGGGTGCTTGTGTTTTTAATAAAGCAATTGCAATTTACAACATAAATCCATACATTTATAACGGTAGTACCCTAAATGGATATGCATTTGCATTTTCGGTGGCCCCTGGTAAATTTGTCGTCTTTACAATTTTGTTTACATAGATGGCAATTGCGGGCATTTCATTATTTTTCTATAATTTGAATATTTCTTAAAACTAAAATAAGGCATTTACAATTATTACATATGAATTTCATAAGACTAGCGACAATTTTGTCAACGACAATTTCAATACCCGACAGCGACAATTTGTCACTTTTTAATGAATTTTCTCATTGATTTGAAGCCGTGGTGACAATTATTTTTATGAAACAAAACACCCACCAATCTGTCGAATGGTCGCCCGCAAAATGGAAAATGCCTGCCGTTACAGAGATATTACTGCCACTTTATGAAATAGGCCCCAGGGTTTCAAAAAATTTAGCTATTTTTTAAATCAGAAAAATTCATAAAAAAATTTATCTTGCCCAACTAAAATACGGCATGTTTATAAATTCATGTGAATAAGTTTTAATAAATTGTCGAATTTATCAGATTTCAAGCGAAAACTATGTAATTTTTTTTTAACTCTATTTCTTTTTTTTAATTTTGACATTTTCGTGGATGTCTTTATTTTGTACGCAGAACTATTACAAAATTTATATTTTTATATTTGAAGGACAACCTTAATACATACATATGTATGTAAATATAAATTGTTGCGTTAAATGCTTATAATAAAAAAAAAAATTTTTAAGCATTTATATGTATAAACAGTATTAAGTTTTTCTCTCTATTGGACATTTTCCTACGAACTTGCATACTTGCACAATCGCTACCTACCATTTGCATGGAATTCGCTCGGAGTTTTCTTCGTGTGCTGATGTATGTGGTTGAGGTGTTCACCCGCTGCAAGTGGAATGCATCGTCCGTGCCTTTATTGCATGAAAGCAAAGATTAAAAAAAAAATTGAAATATTATTTTAAATTTTTTTTAAATAGTTTTTTGCTAAGTGTGCGGGGTGTGTAAGAAAATGTATAGACCAAGCAAAAACTGTAATGAAATTAGTAGAATTATCAATTTTATAAGCGCTTTCAACGCAATACTTTATAAGTATCTAGCACGACACCAAAGAATTTTGATTGAAAGATAGGTATTAAAAAAAACATTTGATAATTATTTCTTAGTAGTTAATTTGCACACACAAATTTCTTTGAAAGAATGTCTCTATTTTGTACTTCTTCCAATTACACTGTAAGAAAAATTTCAAATTTCGAAATTACACAAAAAAAAAAAACGCCGAAACACCTGAACTTAATTTTGGGCCATAGATTGCGACTCTGTAGTTTGCATTGTGAATACAAAAATGCAAACTTTAACAGGGAAAAATTTTAAAATAAAAGGTTTTTTTGTAAATTAAAAATCACCAGGCTATCGACGAAAAAAATTGATTGATACATATTTAAAGTTGTAAATGATCAAATGAGAATGCGTAGTAATTTATTTTCTATGAAATATGACTTGAAAGAATGTCACTCATACGCCATGTATAATCTATTAATAATATCGTTGTATATTTTTGTTGAAATTATCAATCAATTTCCTACGCTGATAGCTTGATGTTTTTGCAAAAGAATGGGTTTTAACATTAGTTAAAAGAATTTACGATTACAACGCTTTTATCAACTTGCAATGGTGTATGTCCAGACCACCATTTGTACTACAAATATAGCAAAGGTATTTATGGCAAAGTCTAGATATCAACCTCGTCATACGTATCATATCAAAGACATACAATTATAAGACTCTAGATGTCGCGCCGCTGCTATATGAATGTATGTATGTATGTATATACTCAACGTGAGCACAAAACATTGTATAAACTTCTGTTCTCTTTTCACTGCAAGTTAAATTAATTTAATATCTATTGCATAATTTTTTACAGACAAGATTAAAAAGTATAAAATAACTAAAATAAAAAAAAACTTTTTCAAATTTCAAAATCAAAAGTTATCAAAACAAATTTTATAGATCTGAGAAATATTATTTTTTAATTAGTAGTCCATTTATAAAAGCGTAGTATATTAAAAAGATTTTCTATTTTATTTATTGTTATATACAGATCCATTATCCACCACCCAAAATTAAGTTTACGTGTGTCAGATTTTTTTAAGTCATCACAAAATAAATTTAGCTGGAAATATTTATAATAATTACATTCACTCGGCTAATAACAAGACCTTTCTTCGAATTGATTAAATACATAAAATATCCACTTGGCTAATAAACGTTAATGTACACGAGTGTATGCGTGTCTATTGCTAAATTTTATTTCGAAGCCAAGGACAAACGCTGATTAGGCCAGTCAAGATAGCATTTAAGGCATGATAAAAAAGAAGGTTGTTTCAATAAACAACTTTTTGACGGATACTGAGATTTTTGAAGCTTCATAATTTTTTCATGTTTCATAAATTAAGAAATTTCGAGATGGGAATTTCTTTCACAGTAAATGGGTGTAAATAATTTAGTCTTCTTAGATGAAATTATACAAGTCCAGTACATAATATACATATGTACTGAAAATATGTGCATATAAAGAATGCAATTTTACTTCGTAATACAATGAATCATGGCATTTCCTTCCAAAAAAAAAAACAAAACCTTTTACAATTCTTTCCTCGATAGTAACATTTGGATTGTACAATAAATGTCTTTTTGAATTTGGACTTCTTACTTTTTCACCATTACTTTCAATAAATTTCGAGTTCAAATGCTCCAAAATATTCAAAAAATCAGCACTTGGTTTATAAATACCTCCTTTCAGATATGCAATTAACGAATGTATAATTACTATCTTTCCCTTCACTCGTCCTGGAACCGAATTGCGCCAGTCCCATTTTCGACACAAGGTAACCTGCAAAATTTTCCAGCCCATCAAACTCAATATCTTTAAGTGGACTTATGTTTTCGAGAAAGTCGTTTTCTTTATGCTCTGCTGTAATCTATTTAAAAAATTAAAAACTAAATAATCGTAGAGACGGAAACCAGTTTTTACCTCCGCCTCCTCCTCCTTTACGAGTATTGGAATGTCGTTAATTCCTCAAAAGATATTTTGGCTCAGCAAGCTGCAGGCTTCAAGCCATTTTGGTCTCACAAAAAGAAGCGGTGGTAATTGAAAAAATTTTATACCGTCCTCCTTGCAGTGGTATCTGGTATTTTCGCAGCTTTCAAATGCGCATTTTGCTTTTGAATATTTAATTTTTTCCTTTGCCGATCAAAATCTTTTCAGAAAAAAATTTTATTATAATTTTCGATCTGGTAGCTTGATTTTGATGAAAATGTCGTAATCCGAAGGCAAAGGCGGAAAAGATGGGTTCGTTAAAGCTGCCTTTGTGGCGTCACGTCTGCTCTGGTTTCAACCGGGGTCTCCGGCAGAGCGAGGGCGGATGAAGAAGACTGTGAACACTATCGCTGCATATAGGCTGGAACAAAAAACCTTAAAACCTTAAGCACTAAAATGTGTTCATTCAAGATGATTCCTCCTCCTTGTAAAGTAGCGGGACTCTTGAATCTTATTAAGAGACTAATCAGGTGATGGTGACACCTTATTCTTCCCAAAAAGAATGTGATAATAACAGTTGGAAATAAAAAAGGCTTGCTGCCGTATCTGTAGCAAATAAACACACCATAAAGTATGTCATTGAATCTTTTGACACGTTAAAGAGAAAAAGAAAAAAGAAGATCCTATTTGAGCTAAAACCGTATAGTATTTTTCCCAAATTAAATAACAAACCTCATTGCATCATAGTTTCTTCTAACCGCATTAATGCTATGATCAAGAAAAACCATTTATTCAATTCTTTATTACTGGAATCATTTTGGAAAATTGATCATATATGGCAGTGGAATGCATTGAACAAAATATTAAGTGTTTATAGTGCGTGATGTAAGGAAGTTTTTTATGGGATTTATAACGAATCCAAATTTGTACGGTAACGCCTTAAGTTAGCCTACGACAAATGTGGTATCCACTTTAATAATTTTTTTTTTTGTAATTTCTTAAATTTTTATATACCTGAAAACTTTTTTTATTATTTTTTTTGTGTGTATATTTTTTAAGTGTTGCATATGTCTTATTCTTTAATCAGCTGCCCCGCAATTTTAAAAGTCATCCGCTATATTGGCGCCACTATATGGAAAATCCAAATCAGGCTTCAAATTCGTAATCAGCTGCCCCATAGACCCCTCTGTAGACAGTTTCATAAAAATTTAATATACATATATCTATTTTTTTAAGTCATTCGCCATTTTGAATTTTCTAAATCCGACTTCAGATTCCTAACCAGCGAGCCCAAAAACCCCCTTGTACGCAATATCATTGAAATCGATCATTGGCTTCATATTTTCGTCACTTTTTATGGGCTGCTGGCCCATAGTGCCTACAACTTTGCCACATCGACGTTTCACAGTATAATTGAAAGCGATATCCTCACAAAGGAACTTCAGTAACTACAATCATAACGGTATACTTTTTGCATACTATGTATGACAACATGCTAGGGAACATGCATTATGATATGCTAACATGCACACGTACATATAACTAACTAGCTCCAGTCAACAAAAGAAGCAAGGTAAAGCAATGATACAAGTTTCTGACAAAAAACATTACACTAACAAAAAGAAAGTGTAAAAAAAAGCAAAACAGTTAAAAAGGATGTCAAGATAGAAGAGAAGAAACCAGAGTTTGGTGGCACCTAATGCGTATTTTAGGTTTCCTCAACAGACCTCCACCATTATCAGCATTGAATTTGAAGGTCATCTCACCGGTAGCATCATAATTTCGGTCGCCACGATTATGCAAATAACGACGCAGGCAACAACATCGACGCAAACCTGGCACACGATAAATAATCTGCAGGAATCCACCACGAAAGCGAGCATTCATGTAGCAATAAATGATGGGATTGTAGCAGCTGTGCGACATGGCTAGCCAATGGAATGCAAACCAAAAGTAGGGCAATGGGTCCCACATGTTGAAGTCATCGTCGTTGAGTAGAAGCTGCAAAGAGTACAATTAAATTGAATGAAAACAAATGAGGGAAAAGTATACAAAGCGCTTATCATCACTATGCGACACACGATATCCAAATTTCTACACAATTATTTAATTTTAATCATTGTTTTTTTATGAAAATATATGTATTTCGCTCTGTAACAAAAACCGAGCTTCAAACTTCAAACCGGTTAATACCGGATTTCGGATTTTTTTTTTAACGGTGTCGCTCATTTTCTTCCATACAGAGTGGAAAAAATTAAGGAAACCTTCAACAAAAAAATAAAAATAAAAAATTGCCAACAATGAACGGTATGTCCTAGCAGTTTCGAACCACTTATTAAAGCGAAAACGGAATAACCTACAGACAGACAGAAAAAATTGTTGATTTGGCTTGTATTTCTCTAATTAAGACCCCATATTAATCTTTACTTAATATCTAAATAGACATTTAATTTGTCCATTAAAAATTCGTGTCTTTGCGAGCGCCAACTTGAAAATGAACTTAGATGGCTGAAAATTTGCCACAGTTATTTTTTTTTTTGTGACCGAAAACGAAATTTTCATATGGGACCGAGGGAAAAATAATTAGTCAGACAGTCTAATGTACATATGTACAGAAAATTAAAATTAAATAATAAAAAAATGTATCTATAGTCAAAAACTTTTCAAAAAGTATGGGAGTGTCGTATAGTTATGATAAGCACTAAATGTATGTATTGAAATTTTATTATTAATAATATGATTTTGCGCTAATAAGCTTACATATATAAAAAACTTAATATTTATGTGTGCTTATAAGCATATGAAAGTCTAAACTTACCACAAGCACATTGAAAGGCAGCCAACATATGGTGAATACAATAACAACTGTGACCATCATCTTAATCATCTGCAAATATACAAAAGGAAAGAAACAATTGTTTTATTAATACATACGAAATTTTTTTATGACAGTCGAAGATTAATTATATATAAAGTCATTGTATAATTAATTATTTTGTCAAGTGAATATGTATATGCGCAGTGCTAATGGAGCGGCAACAATTGGAATAAATACACCCCTATGTGTACTTGAAAGCTTGAAAGCAATACATACGTGATGATAAATAGTGAAAGTGTTGTCAGCAAAACTGGGGCGTAACGTAGGCGAAAGTATGTATGCATGTATGTATTTAGTTACATATGTACGTATATACGTTTATTGTATTAATTAGCTAATTTTTATCCGCAACAAGGCTGGGTGCTGCTAAGCAAACAATACGACTCATTTCAAATGATATCCTTCGATGTGGACAGTCGAAATTTGTTTACGCATACACAATGTTCAGTTACGAAAATAATAGCAATTGTTTACTAACTATTTTTTGTCATGGTTATAAAGGTCATATTTTCTACATTCTTGCTTTCGATTTATTTGAGTCAAACAGATAAGCAAAAGGAAATCGTATGGTATGTATGGATCTTCTGAATTCTGGTTGTCTAATACCATGTTTTTCAAATACCTTAGGGTGTGTCGGAAAATAGAAAAATTACAAGCTTATCTAGACCCTACACCTCAATAAAAAATACAATGTCTGTGAGAAGGATGGGTTTTGTTTACTTTTTTGTTCCGAGCGCGCTTGTGGACGAGGGTATATTAACTTTGTTCACATAACGGTTGTTTGTAATAGCCAAAACAAATCGAGATAGATACAGACAAGTGTATACATAAATTCCCGGAATGAAAAAACAAATCGTTTAAGCCGTGGCTGTCTGCCCTATTTTGATGCGGGTTCTTCTTTTGAGCGTAGGACGGATGATAAATAACGGTAGTTTTCAGAAATACGAAGACTGCGATATTTTAGTAACTAATGATGCACAAAATGAAAATTTACAATGATCTTTAGGCGAAAAATAAGAATATTATAAATTTTTAGAAAATGGGCGTAATGCTGGCCACTCCTGATTAGATATTGAAAAATTTTCTCACAAAATATGAAATGAAGAGGTTTCAATGGAAAGTTTATGACATGATTTGCTCCAATGAAATAGCATAGAAATAAATAAGTACAGAAATTTGTAGCTACCAAAACCCCCTATATGTACATTTAACTTATTACACTGGGTTTGGTTCCCATGAAAAAAAACTTTGCAAGTATCCCTCCCCCTAGTTTGAAAGCTGACTATCAGAGGAGTTGCGGGTCCTAAAAACAGCCAATGTTGAATTTTATTTCTTAAGTTATTTGCTTTATCCGCCTAATTAGGGTTTAAGTAGACCAAGGGGGTACTTTATATCGATATAATCTTAGTACTCGAAGATACCGAGCTATAAAAACATAATGCAGCATAATTCATTAAAGTTCCCATTATACCATAGCTTTATAACATTTGTTATTTTTAAAAGCAAAAAGAAAAGAACGAAAAGAAAAACCAAAATCAATTTCCTAATACTCAACATATCCTGCATTTGTTGTAAACATTTTTTATTGCTATTGCAAAGCACAGCTTTTTTACTGCTCAAAAAATATCCGAAGTTGTGATCGCCTTGCTTTGCTTTTTTTATTTGCACCAGACATAAGAATTATGAAACGAGTCTACAAATAATTGGATTACTTCGTCATTGTTCGAAATCTCATAACAGTTAGAATGCGTACAAGTAAAATTCAGTTATATGTAAGTAAGTTGCTGTGATTAGTACGGCGAACAATAAATGTTGCACACAATACTTAATGCATAGATATAGGTATGTACATATACATATGTATATGCGTACACAAATGTCTAGGTATCTATAAAAGCAAATTTGTAGCTTCATTTCAACTCGAGATTTTTTTTTTGAGAATTTATAACAATAGTATATTGGCGCTTACACATATGTTAGTGTTTGGCCGAGCTTCCCTAGGCGCCTACGCGGAAAGAAGTTCTGCGCAAAAATACTTCCGCCCCCTTTTCCGGCAACACAGACAGAAAATTCTACTTAGTAAGGGTTATAATCCTTAAGCGCCGGCCGAAGGCCACCTACGCATAAAGACTTCCGCTACCATCGATCTAGTCTAGAAAGAGAGGTGCCTTTGATTTCAAGAAAATGTCGACCCAGGCTAAAGGCCTAGTCCGACGATTGGGCAATAATCTAAAATTTGGTCTAAATTAGTAACACATCGTGTGATGGAAAACTTTGTCAATTAAATTTTCTATTGAATTTGTATGTACTGTACCAGTCGCGTGTGATTGTTAAACAGGTTTTCGCTTCAATTTGTGTATACAAGAAAAAAATTGTGTGTACAAGAAAAAATTTGTAAAAATGTGAAACGGCCTTAAGAATTTAAAAAAATTTTATTATTTTGGGAAAAATGTTTTTACTTCTTGACTCTAAAAATTAATATACACACTAAATATGTATGTATGCATATATACACACTCGTTTGATTCACATTCCTATTTCCCATGGCTTATTTTTTCCCAATACCAATTCCGACATGTCTTAAACATTGAAACCAATTGCATTCATTTTTGTGTTTTTCCTTAACAAAAATTGCGCAAATCGCCTAACGACATGGACAATATGTTTGGTAACATTTGTTGTCCTTATATGTAAATAACTTTTTACGATCGAACGTGATTGCCCTTGATCCATGACTGCCGGGACAGAGTAAAAGGTATGTACATAAATACAAGCACGAAACACAAACGAAATACTTGCAATAGTTAACATTTAAGGCTTTATAACAAAAATATGTCCCTGCAGGAAATGTATCTAACTATAACCTAACTTTAAGCTGATTAGGAAGGAGCTAAAAGTCACTCATAATCTGTATATTTTCTTTGACGAAAGCTGACTATATTTCTAGGGCGATGGCCGCGAAATAGTCAACTAACTACTTTTAGACATAAAAAAGCAATAGGAAAAATAAAATATTTTTTAAAGTGAAACTTCTTTAGCGGCGGTTGACGGCGGTGAGCGAACTATAAAAAACTAACCGAAATAAATAACAAAAAAAATAATATTTTAAAAAATTTGGTGCGCCTGTAATTTTTTCGACTACTGTACATAAGTTGGCTATGATTACTCGACCGTGCTATCATAGTAGCACAATGCCACTCATATTTGACTTACAAACAAAATAAGGGCAGGAATTTTAAGATTTCAACCCTGGTTTTATGAAAAATTTTATTTTTATCAGTATTTTTCTTTTAATCAAAATATGTTGAAATAAAAGTGAAACTAAAAAGATTTTGCCAAGAAAGAAAGATGAATATATAATAATAATAATAATAATAATAATAATAATAGATTGCCACTTACACATATGTTGGTGTTTGGCCGAGCTTCTCCTCCGATTTGTGGCGTGCGCCATGATTTTGTCACACAAAGCGGAGGGACCTACAGTTTTACGCCGACTCCGAACGGCGGTGTATTTTTATGAGAAGCTGTTTTTCATGGCAGAAATACACTCGGAGGTTTGCCATTGCCTGCCAAAGGACGACCGCTGTTAAGAAAAAACCTTTTTTCTATACTTTTTGCGATGTTGCTTTGACCAGGGCTTCAACCCAGGCGTTGCGGAGTGGAAGCGCGCACTGCTTACCACTACATCACAGCGGCCGAAAGATTAATATAGAGGTAATTAAAGAGGAAAGGATATAGAGAGAGACACAGAGACTCAATCTGGGAACTATTTTGGGATTTTAGAGATTTTCGGGATTCTCGAGACTTATCGATAAAATAATCAATATTTTTATCGGTTTTGATATCGATACTTTTATTGATTTTGTTATCGAGATTTTTATCGATACTGTTATCAATCTTGCTACCGATATTTTCGGAACATATCGATATAATGATCGATATTTTTATCAATTTTGTTATCGATATTTTGATCGATTTTTAATAGATTTTCTAATCGATATTTACCGATTTTGTTATCGATATATATCAAGTTTGTTATCGATTTTTTATCGATTAAGTTATCGATTTTGTTATTTTTATATATTTTGTTATAGATATTTTTATCGATTTTCTAATCGGTTTTGCTTATCGATTGTGTTATCGATGATTTATATATTTTTTATCGATTTTCTAATCGATTTTGCTACTAATACTATTATCGATTTTGTTATCGAAATTTTAGCCGAATTTGTCATCGATTTTGTTATCGGTATGTCTATCGGTTTTGTGATCGATATTTTGTTGGATATTACTATCGGTTTTGTTATCGATAGAGTCTAAAGTAGAAATGATGTTACTTTTTTTAAATTTTATTTTATTTTTATTTTTATTTACTTTATTTATTTTATTGCATTTCATATTTGTTTACATATTGTGCTGTAGGTGGTCTCATATTCGAACTCCGTCAGACATAACTACAAAATGATAATATGAATATGATATTATTTGTCCTCAATTCGAAAAAGTATTTGCGAAGCGCAGGACATTTAAATAGAAACGCGTTTAAAGAAAACAATCTCCTTCACTACTCCTGCATTAATTAAAAAAGCTAGATAAAAGTGGGCTATTTTTTATCAATTGATAACTTTTTTCTGCATGGGTATGTATGTACCTACTCATACACCTACAACATTTGTTTTTATAAATACATGGATGTATTCAATAAAATCCCAGAAGCAGCAATAAAATAGTAGCCACCAACCAACAAGTTGTTTGCACGGCTGCCAACCGATTGCAAGCGCCTTTCGGCTATGGCCAAAACGTTTTGCCCAAATACGAGTACGCCAACTGCACTTAAACAAATTCCCAACGCCATCGATGTGCATACGCACGTTTTTGGCCATCAAAGCGAAGTGATGCGGGTCGATCTACGGTCAAAGCGGCTGGGTAAAAGGCTAAGCTTTTAATGGGCCAGAAGAAAATGTAACAAAATGTGTGGAAAATTTTCAACAAAAAAAAAAATAGGATGAAGAAAAAATATGCAGCCAATTTTGAAGCTAAAGTTAAACAATGACGCAAGCAAAAGTGCCACAGTGGCATTGGAGATAAGGAAGACAAAGCGTGTTGACGTTTCGGGTCCGAACCGAGTGAACTGCGCTTATAGGCTTTTATTGCATTTATAGCGTTGGGAAAATGATTATCATAAATTTTATATCGCTACAATTTTTGGTGGCTTACCAAATGGAAAAAAGGCTGCTTTCAATGCCTAAGTTGGGTGAGCTATGACGAAATACCAAAAAAAAAACACAAACATTGTTGCTCCGGCTACTCTGTTTCGTCAATCTAATATTTCCGCGCTGTTCGCATTTTGACTTTTAGCGCCCCTCTACATAAGTTGCTCAGCTTGACTTTGCAATATTATAGGAGGGCCTGTGCGATTATCTGCGTCTCCATGGTTGAGCTTGAAGTACATGTACTACATATGTATGTGTGTACATTAGACTGCAGCGCCAAAAAAGTTTGCGGTTTTTATGCAGGGATAACAAAACTTATTATATTTTAAGACTTCCACTAAAATATTTCGGAGAAATATACAAATTTAAGTGAGCTGGAGCGATTTTAAAATACCTCCAAAAATGGAGTCTTTCATGAACAAAAAAATGTCTTAAAGGATTCTTTTTTGAAAAAGAGCGATTTTAAAATACCTCCAAAAATGGAGTCTTTCATGAATAAAAAAATGTCTTAAAGGATTCTTTTTCAAAAAAGAAATCACCTCAGACGACCAAACAGTTTAAGCTCAAAAAATCTGCATAAAAACATTATTAAAAAAAAAATGATTTAACTAAATCATAGTTATGAGATAGTAATTTATACCCGAGCTCACTTTTGCACAAGGGTATATTAACTTTGTTCACATAACGAAGTCGATTAAGCTATGTCTATCCGTCCGTCCGTCCGTGTTTACGATAACTCGAGCAAAAATTGAGATATCTCAACGAAATTCGGTACGTTACCCAACCCATATACCGGTATTTTCGAAAAAATGCAACAACTACAATATTTCAGTAAATATTGGATCCAAGTCGTTCACAATTAGTATGTAAAGTCAAATTCTGCTAAAAAATAGTACTATTATGAAATTAAAAAAAAAAAAACGGGCGTAAACCCGCCCACTTAAAATGAAACGCTGTATCTCAGTAGTCGCTTCACCAATGCTCCCCAAACTCGGTACGAGCCTTGCCTAGGGCCTAGCTAAGAAATCTATTGAAAATATTTGTAATTGGGCAATAACCACGCCCACCTCCCATATAATGGAAATTTGCAGAAACACGAAAACTGCGATAAATCAGTAACTACGGAAACTTGTTGACTCAAAATCGATAATTACAATAACTACTTAGCACAAAATTAGGTTATTATAAATTTTTGGATAATGGGCTAGGTTCTGCCTCCTTATGACCACAAATGTGTATCTCGGTAACAGATTCATCAGTTTCTACCAAACTCGGTGCACTTAATAACCTTGGTATAAGGAGGAAATTCGTTGAAAATTATTAAAATCGGACTAAAATTACACTCTCTTCCCGTATAACGGTAAATTTCGGACACCCAAAAACTACGATATTTCAATAACTGAGTACGCTAATTTACTCCATGTTAATACTTACAACAATCTATTAATAATAAAAAAGACTGCTATAGACTTATGGGAATTGGCCTTAGCACCGCCCCCTTTTTGACTACAAGGTGTATCTTGTTTCAAATTGGTTCAATTATTTCATTAACTCTAATTCAGCATATTATTGAAAAAGATTGAAATGGAGCTAACTAATATATTTTATAATTCCAATGGAAAACTTAGGACCGATATTTTTTTTGATGGGGAGCGATGCAGTCTAATGTACATATGTATCTATATGTAACTATATATAAAAGAGTGCATATATTCATAGAGAGTACATGAACATGTAAACCTGCAAATATGTAAGTATGTAAATATATTTGTAAAAGTATATCGACAATCGTAACTGCTGCACATTAACGTGCACTTAACGATACCATTACCATGAACGAGTGAGCATCAACTTTGTTTTCTTAGTTCATTTTGTTGTCATTAAATGTTTTATTTTTATGCATTTCGAGTATTATGTTTGTGTACCGATTTTACACACAAAATTTATAGAATTTTTTTGTGGCTTTCCGCTTCTGTTTTGCTTTTTTTGGTTTATGAATATTTTAACGTAAATGTAAGCCTATGCAAATAGCCGTGATTCATTTTTTTATTCATAAGCAGGGTTGCCATCCACTTGAAAAAATCTACCAAACCCTGAAAATATCTACAAATAACTTTTTTTTAGTTATTTAAAAAAAAAACTATAGTTTCGTTCTAATTATTTAGTTATTTCAATAAAAGTTAAATTAAATTTTAAGCAATTTTTTATTTAACTTTTGATATGGAGAGGTCATATTGATGGCATCTTCTCGGTTTTCTTCAACCAAAAGCGAAAGTGATGAAACTTAAAGCAACAATGAAACTTCATCATTTGCAAAAAACTTTATTTTTTGATATTCTCAATGTTTTTGAAGCAAAAAATTTTTGCTATATTCTTTGTATACGAATATTTTTTTGTATAACCAACAATGTACAGCTAAAAATTCCCGTTGATTTAAAAAAAATGTTTGCCGCCGGACTCTACCGGTTATTTGTGTGTTTTTTTTTTTTTGTGAACAATCATAGTGTGCAATTTTATGGCAGTCCATTTTTTTCTTTTTATTTAAGGAATCATTTAAAATATTAGGTAATCAAAAGCTGCTCAGGATTCCAGTAAAATGAATTTCGAATGGAGCACGATATGTTAGCCTTTTATAGATATTCATACATACATATGAATGTATGTATATAAGAAGTGTGCATTACAGCGTTCGAAAATTATTGCAATAAAGTAGACTACGCTTTTGGAAATAAATTTATAATATAAAGCTAACTTTGTTTGTTTTTCAGACAAAATACTTTAACAAAAATGTGCCAAAATTAGAAGAAACTTACCTTTTAACCAACCCAAATTTTTTTCTACCAATTTTGGTAATAATTTACGCAAGTGGCAATCCTGTTCATAAGTTCATTTGAGAGTTCGTTGCCATTTCGGATTTTTCATTGTTATTTTTGTTTTGAATTTTTTGGTACTCAAGTCTGTTAAAATCACGTTAAACGCATTAAAGTTAGACTTTCAGTACTTTGAAATTTGCTGGCTTTTTTATAGGATGCACTCAAATTTGAAATGAGTCATAAATACTAGTGATTCTTATAGGAAGCTATCAACTTCGGTACTGCAAAAGAAGAGTTGTTTTAGATATGCAATTTTCAAAGCTTTAAGTTTTTCATAAGTACAAATTACAGAGAGTTCGAATGCGTTGTTTTTTTTTTTTTTTTTTTTT
>NW_016161076.1:27366-41910 GCF_001687245.7 Rhagoletis zephyria
ATAATGTATTATTTTTCTGAGTAGGGTTGCCACCTATTAAAAAGTTAAAGATTTTCGCCGTTCGTTAGGTTACAAAATGAAATATCAAATGAAAAGGCATGGCCTTCGAATGTATAAAAACTTTCTTTTTTGAGTAGGGTCGCCACCTATTTAAAAATTATTATCTTCTATACATAGTATAAAGGAAAGTCGAGCTATTTTGACCACGCTAATCTGAAAAAGGACTGAGCATGTTTAGGCGAAATTTTTTAAGTTTAATTTATATCGATAGGAATATTATATTAAGTACTCTAAATTCCTGTAGGGTTACCATCGGTCTTTAAAATTATGAAATCTGCACTGTTCGTTGGATTACAAGAAACGAGGTGTCAAATCAAAGGACTCGGCATTGTTCAATAATGTATTATTTTTTGAGTAGGGTTGCCATCTATTTAAAAATTACTATGTTATCCGAACAGGGTATGAAGCAAAGTCGAGTGGTTAGCAATGCATGTTACTATTCCGCATAGCTCTGTTCAATCCAACATCGAAAAATAATAAACAAAAACGTTTTTTTTCTAAAAACGGTCTAACAATTTATTTTTGGGTTTTTGTAGTTGTTTGACTATGGTGCTTAAAAAGTCGAAAATTTGTATTTAAACTTCTTTTGCAACATATGCAATGACTGAGAGGTGACTTACTACTTATTTACCCAACTAGCCCCAAAATTATCTTGGAGTAGTCCTGAAGCGGTACATAAACAAGTAATTTTTAGCAAAAAAAAAACCGACTTCAACTCTCATATAAAAAAAAATATATATATATATATCTCATGATCCGCTGATCGAATCTTAACCAGATTAGTATGGGACCACCTCTGAGACACTACCTATTATCGAAATCGGTTGACGTGGTCCAAAGTTATGCGGCAACATACAAAAAAAAAAAAAAATATTCCGACGAACTGATAACCTCCTCCTTTTTTGGAAGTCGGTTAGAAAGGGTGAAAATGTCCCAGAAATATCTCGGACACTTCTTGAAACGGTCCTAAAATGTTATTTTACTAGTCCTAAAGCATCCCGAGCGAGTCCCGAAATATTCCCTAAAAAGTCCTGAGCAGGTCCTGAAATGGTCAACAACTAGTCCCAAAATGGTTCTCAAATAGTTCGGAAATTGTTTTAACAGGTACCAAAATTTTTCCGAACAAGTCCGAAAATGATCCCGAACAAGTACCTAAATAGTTCCGAAATAGTCTTGAAAAGATCCCGAAACTATCCCGAAATAGTCCTGCACTATTCCAGAAATTGTATAAGTTTTCTGCTGGGCTAAGGCAAAATTTTACTCATACCGATTGCTGATATGTTTACACATCAAACATCTAGTTAGGTAAGTCTAGCTTCTGCATTTAATGACTATTCCAGAATTTTGTGTTCTTTTTCACGATTTTATTGCGTCTCAGTGGATATATTTTATTTTTGTAGATTACTTTTAATGTATTTAGCATATCAAAGATCCTTTGGCATACGCCCACAAAACTGTCAACGTACAAACGCCTTAGAACACACCAATATTGCCAAAGTTTTTCAATAGCAAGCTTCTATTTTTTTATGCATGCAAAGATTTGAGAAGCATAACCAGAACTAAGCAACTGTTACCTGCTGTATCAGCAGCACTTCCCTGTAGNAATTGTATAAGTTTTCTGCTGGGCTAAGGCAAAATTTTACTCATACCGATTGCTGATATGTTTACACATCAAACATCTAGTTAGGTAAGTCTAGCTTCTGCATTTAATGACTATTCCAGAATTTTGCGTTCTTTTTCACGATTTTATTGCGTCTCAGCGGATATATTTTATTTATGTAGATTACTTTTAATGTATTTAGCATATCAAAGATCCTTTGGCATACGCCCACAAAACTGTCAACGTACAAACGCCTTAGAACACACCAATATTGCCAAAGTTTTTCAATAGCAAGCTTCTATTTTTTTATGCATGCAAAGATTTGAGAAGCATAACCAAAACTAAGCAACTGTTACCTGCTGTATCAGCAGCACTTCCCTGTAGAAAAAAATTATCAATTGATTAAGTTAATTGAGTTAGCCTTTTTGCGGAATTTCGATAAATAACTACAAGTTTCTATTAAATATTCTCATACAAATATTACTTTCAATATATTTTTTTTCTGCACTTCGTAGATTCTTTTACGTATTCGAGACAAATAAAGGGTCGAAATTTTATATTATCATTTTGATGTTATGTCTGATCGAATTCAAATATGGGACAAAAGAACATGTAAATAAATAAGCAAATATATAATGTTAAATAAGTTAATTAATAAAACTGTTAAACATTTAAAACAATTTTTTTATTAAAAGTTTATGTCCAAAAGTAGTTAGCTACAAGTTAGTTGACATCTAATGCACTAGTCGACTGCTATTTAATTAGTTAATAGTGAGCTACAAACTAGCCCCGTTACCTGCAGGGTTAGCACTCGCCTTGCACTCTCCGAACTTACAATAGCTCTGAGCAAACGCAATTTCCAGTTGTCAGCGACTACATATCTATGGTTGTCGCTGCTGTCTGAAGCATTAAAATGTAAAAGCACACACGCATTTACGATGTACATACGTACATATGTACGCTTGCATGTGGACAAGTAAATGTAGATGCATCTTCACGAAGATCAAAGCACAATTGCAGCTAACTTCTAAATTGCTTTCTGCGGTTACAAGCGACAACCGCGACACTATACAGCGCATATACGCTCCCAGCTTGGAGCTTAGTTAATGCTTAATGCTAATCTACTTACGCATATCTATGTGCTCCTAAGCGCGCACACACACACACACTTACATCAATTCTTAGCTCCTTTATTGTCAAATGCAAATGGTTGCCACAGCTGCCGTGAATACCAACAGTTCAATTGAATGGCTGTTATCTGCTGCAGCCACACCCGCAACGTACATACATAAATCTGAATTACAACTATGTACATATATGTGATATATGTATTGAATTTTACAAGTGAATTGGTTACGCACATCCCTGCAAAAATCGCGACTACTCCATGCACGCATATCAAGAGTACTCCCTGGGGGTCAAATAGTACTTCAAAATTAACCGAAATGCATATGTAGTAAAATGTGGTCCGTTTAACATTGCGATATCCTAGGGCAGGACCATATACACCAGCTGTGCATTACATCAGAGTAGCAAAAAGCTACATGTAAATATACCTAATTCCTATGTACAAACGTATACCCTTATTATTGCCAACACTATAAAAAAATGTTTGTTTGAGTTTGCGCATTTTAAGATGTGGCATAGAACAAATTTCAAATTTGTTTTTTGAGTTCTAAACATTTATTGTTCACAATTTTACAGTTTACAAATAAAATGTTTAAAATTTCCTCTAAAAAATGTTTGTGTAAATTTACGCATATAAAGAGAGGTAACCAGTTTCCTCTTCTAGTGTGTGCCAAATTAAACATTGCCTATTTACTTTTACATACCAAATTTGTCACGTAGAGAAACGCTACACACAAAGTGTTTAAAGTTGAGTAAATATGAGCACTTAGCATTAGCGCACACAAGGGGTGGCTTTTGCTAACTTCGAATTCGTTTCACCAAATTCAGCTACATGATAAAAATAAAAGTTCAGTTAAATTTTCGGTATTCGGAGTATTAAAAAAATGAGCAACCAGAAATCGACGAAAATGAACAAAAAAAGTGTAAGAGTGTAAAAATTTCATGGAACTATTTAATTTATTCGTGCCAAAATTTTTTTGTAAAACTTTGTATTACTTTTCAAAGTTGAGTGCATCTTGTGTTTATAGAACTTCCCATTAAACAAGTAATTTTTTAGCAAAAGCAAAACATTGCTGGAAAACCTTAAAATGTTTGGATGGAACCACATCGCAATAAACAGATGAAGTAATAAAACGGCTTTCTTGCTCTAATTTCTGACATTCGGCTGCCTTTTAGTCAATTTTTATAGGTAAATTTTCAAATAAAGCAGTGGCACCTGGTAAATTCCACTATGGGTGGGATGCATGCAATAACACCATACACAATAATTCCCATTACTTGGACATTAAAAAGCAGTTTCAGAAGTGAACTAGTGTTATTTTATCATTTTTCCTTTTTCTAAAAGGCTATAATGCCACCAGTAAATAATTGCGAAAGGAGGGGAGGGGCCGGGGACGCGAGCGCGACGTCGAACGCGGCGCGGGGTTGCGCGAGGTGGCGCAGGGCCGCGCAGGGCGGCGCGCAAACGCGGATCGCCGCGACGCCGGGCACTTTCAAAATTGTATACTTACAAATCCGTCCATTTAACTTGTTCATGTACTACTTTTTGTCAAATACATGTGCATGATTTTGCTTTTTTACTCAAATGGTTAAGTATAAAACTTGGTCTTATTGCTCAACGAGAAATGAAATAAATCAAATTTGTGTTATTTCACATTCAATTGGGAAATAACACAAATTTGCGTTATTGCCGTTTGTGTTATTTCAGCCTCCCCCCGTACGTATGTTGTGTCTGTTTGACATACCAACATATAAAAAGACCTGTTGATAGAGAGAGAGAGAAGCACGCGTAATCGTTGCACGTACACGGTGGTGAGTTTTCATTTACATGGCGCTCTCATAAGTTTAATCGTGTCAACCACACTAACGTGCGTTAAAGCGCATTTAAGGAGAAATCAGCTGACACGGAAAAATCTAAATTCCGCAGATTTCTGCGCTACGGGCTACAACTACAGAAAAATTCTGCGGTGTTGATTTTTCATTTACATGGCGCTTTGGTAAGACAGATCGTGTCAGCTGTCTCGGGTTTACGTACCGGTAGGTTTACGTTCTTGACTAATTTCAGCTTAAGTCAACGACGTAGCGTAAACGTAGGGTAACGTACTTAGCAGCATATGAAATTTACTGTTGATTGAGAGAGGGAGAAGCAACGGCAACGTCACCGCCATGCGGGGTGAGTTTTCGTTAACACGCGAATCCCATAAGGTAAATCGTGTCTACGTCAACCTACGTCTACGCTATGTCGTTTAAGCTTTTAACGTGTCAGCTGACACGATCAAACTTATGAGAGCGCAAAAGTTGGCCAGTGTGGAAAATCCGGTCTCGTGGCTTTTTCGACATAAAGACATGAGTAAAAACTTGGTTAAAATTAACCGCAAATGTATTTTTGAATAAGCTATCGATTACAATTGGTTTGAAATCGCTTCACTTTACTTCATTTCTTTTTTTTTAAGCTGCTTGTTGTTTTTGCTGTTGTCGGCGCCCAATTTTGCGAGATCAGAATAACAGACCTGCGCATTGCGCAACCTCTTATATATAAACCTTGAGTTGGTACGCTACTCCATTACAGTCAGCGTTGCCGTTTTGATACAATTGTATTATTTTTTATATATTTTTTTTTAATTGTGTGATTTCATATTTTGATACTTTTTTGTTCACAAATGCTCCATTTGATACTTTGAACAGGCAGAAATGAATGTTTGAAAATTATGAATAATATTACTAAATATAATAGCAATATAAAATATAATAAAGCATTTTTTTCTTGTAATTTAAAATCTTAAAATTTTATATGTATTTATAAGTTTGATTTGGTAACTCTTATAGGGCAAATAAAACCCATAATTTCTTTGCACACGCCGCTGTTATACGGCCCCAAAACCACAATAAAACATTGCGCAACATCGCAATTGCACAATAAATAGGTTTTGGTTTTGGTTAGGAAAAGAGCTTCTATCTTCCAGTTTTTCATATTCCCAAATAACGAAGAGCATCGGAGAAAGTCGAAATATCGAGCCCTAACTCCTAAAATAATGCATATATAAGTATATTTTTTAATTTACTTTTTCATGGAAGTGCTCTAAGAGCATTTATGCACTAAAATTAAATTTTGAAAACAGTTCGCTTACTTTATTTTCGCGTCTGGGGCTCGATATACATTGCGGTTGTTTGTTGAGTTCCCTGAACCGCCCCTGTTATGATATGGCACTTCTTTCTCTGTTGTAGTTTACAAATATACATGTATACTCCTACAATCACAAAAATTCTCATAGGCTGGCGAATTGAAAACTCATTGCAAGCATATTGTACTAGCAATAATACATAGAAATATTATATATATGGCTGAAGCTATCAAAATATACAACGCACATTCATATTTCTTGCTCAAATGTATTTATTTGAGCAACGTTTCTCCAAAATAGTGTTTGCGCAATTTTATTGTGTAGTAATTTTCACAATATTGACTTGTACATGTCTCGGGTTGCGCAATGATTTTATGTGGTTTAGGGGGCCCTTTAAGTTTGTTTATCGTTATGCAAATAAGCATACAGATTCTCTGTTTTTGTTAAAGCAAGTAATATATAATTTTTTTTATAACTATCGATTTCATCATAAAATTGTATTTATTACTTGTTTTTCGAATAGGAATTTAAAAAATAACAGCTGTGTTTGCCATTGAAACTTTTTGATACTTTTTCTGCTTGGCAACTGATACTTTTTTGCTCAAGCTCGCGGTAACGCTGATTACAATGTAACATTTGATGAGTACTTCAAAATGGAATAAGTGGACCGCATAGTCCAAAGTATGTGCATACAGTAGTAGTATAGATATTTACATATGTATATTAGGGCTGTTGCATGCATCATTACTTACCTTTCGCTTTGAGCGTGCCATCCGTTGATCGCGTGAGTTCTCTGCCTCGCCAGGCGGTCGTTTGCCCCAAACGGCGCAGGCGATGCGTGTGTAGGTGAAGACGAGCACGGTCAAAGGGACGAGGAACTGCAGTGTTAGCAGCGCCAAAGTGTAGTAGTAGTTTTGTTCATTGGACGGCCACTCCTCGCGACAAATGTATCTGAAACACGCATAAAAATGAGAGCGAAGTGAACAATAAAGTGTTTGTAATTAAATTATTCAAACAAAAATGTACTTGTCTTACGACAATGAGCTACCCCACAGGCGATGGCCTGAAAAAATCAGGTAAAATTATGAAAATATTTGTGCATTTCGCTGATTGAAAAAGTTGTCATTATGATGGAAAAAAACTCTAATGTCTCAAAGTTTTTAAGTTAATTAATGCTATTAGTTGACTATGCATACATAGTAATAACATTAAGATCGTAGATGCAAACCGTGTAATTCGTGCACCGTGCAAGCGCTTTGCAAAACTTATGTATTTTTTAGTTCGCTAGTTACGATTCGGACTATTTAGATTAAGGAGCTCACTTAAGTCAGTAACGTCGCAACTGGAAAAGTGAATACACAGATTTATTGGAAAATATCCACCTAAATAATACAAATAAAAATATATTTTTTCATTAAATTCTATTCAACAATTTTATTGAGCTTGAGGCCCTTTTATATGTACAATTTTGTGGAAAATCAACAATAAGTTACATACACATATGTAGGTAGAAATTTGGTGGTTCGGATCAATAAAAGAAAATTAAATTAAAAAAAGAAAATTAAATTAAATTGAAATAAAGAAAAGAATAAAAAAAGATTTTGATTAATTTAAATTGAAAAAAAAGGTTTTTAAAACAATAAAACTCAAAACAAAATTAGAAAAAAATTCAATACAAAAGAGAAAATTGTACGTAAAATAGTTAATAAAATCAAAAAAATATATATATTTTTATTTTTGAAACAAAATATAAAAATTATAAAAAAACCTATTTAATAAAGATAAAATTAAGATTCTTAAAAAATTTAACGAAATAAAACAAATATATTTTTTTTCTTAAAACAATAAAATATAAAAATTAGAAGTAAGTGGAATTAAAACCATTAAGAACAAATTAAATTTATAGAGAGAAGAAACAAACCAAATAAATTTCATAAAATTAAATGTAATTTTAAAAAATATTTTTCTGTTTTAAATGAAATCTAAAAATTAAACTTAAAAAATAACATTTAATCAAAAAACAAAACATAACTAAAACAAGCTCCTAAAACAAGCTCCAAAAAAATTAAATAAGAAAAAATATACTTCTTATTAAAACAATAGATAAACTCTAAATATTAAAAGAAAATTAAATTAAGAAGGAAGAAATTTATGAAATATTTTTCTAAAAATTAAATAAAATTATAGAAGAAAAAATTTTACTTTAATTCTAAACTCAGATCTCTCGAACGCACCCCCGTGCTTTGTTCACACGGCCATTGCGGCTGTTGAAGCGATGCGAGCTAAATAATATACAAGTGCTTCTCTCAAAATAGCTTTTAACCACGACTGATAAATGACGGAGCTTTTATTTAAGACTTTTGTGCCAGAATAACAATAGTCTTTCGAACTATGTTGGCATCTGTCTTTCATTTGTCTTACGAAGGCGCTTTAACTATTTTAGCCAGAATTACCTTGTAAGCCATTCATCCATTCAACGCTCAGGCCACAAAACAACTGACGGCATCGGATCATTCAGTGGAAATGGTTCATTGTAACAGAGGATTTTCAGGCGCATAATTTCCCGTAGAGGGGATGTCATTTGACCACTGAGATCATCCGACTTGGCACCATTGGACTTTTTTATAAGGCTATTCTAAAAGATCAACGGTAATTTTTAGCGATTTAAAACTTACGCTTTATTCTACTAGAATTCAATGAAACTTGGATTTACACGGGTTCTGCTAAAGAAAGAACTATATATAAAAAAATATAAAAAAACAAGCAAAATTCAATTACAAAAAAAAAAAAATTATGTGTTAAAACGTGTCAAAATATAATGCAGCTATAATTTTTTCGACCACTCTGTGTCAACAAGTGGCCGAACATATCTTAAAAATACAATGCTTGAAGGCAGACCTGAAAGCTTTCGACTCACGCATAGACAGAGTGAAGTCCCCCACTAAATGCCGTTGTTTTTTGAACAAGAACATACATATGTATTTACATATAATTCAACTCATATGTATGGCTGCCGGGTACAATGGAAAATTGATGGTAATTGCAAAGCTGACAAGCTGACAGCGCAAGGTACGATCGGGTGATTTTGGGTAAAACCTCCCGGGAAAGGACACGGTAGATATAGCGATAGCCACTTTCAAGCAGTTTTTTATAGATCATAGCCAAACAAGCAAATTCTGTGCACATTCGAGTTGAAACTCGAGCACCCGAACCCAATCAAATATTTATGAAAAGCAATCGAATGCTATGACGTCTTGAGCTCAGTCGCTTACGAGCAATAATTCTGCTCATTTAAAGAGTTTGATGCAAAACGGTTTTTGTTAGATGCTCGAATATACATGAAAATGATGTACCCGTTGCAGATGTCTGGTACATATATACATATTTATGAACATACACATATTACTACAATCTAATTTGAGTGCAGAATATCATGAATACTTATGCACTCATAACATTTTAACAGGATGCCAAATGCACTCAGAATTCCTTTGTCACATGCACGAATTTATGTAACAGTACAAGGAAAACGTTAGTCAAAGTTGATGGCAAGAAAATAGCATTTTGTGGTTTTGTGTAGTGAACAGCTACCAAAGCAATGCATGTGCTATACAAAGAAAGATACTCTATCTACACTCACATAGATTCTCTTTTCAAATAAAAGAGTTAGCCGCATTATTCTACACAGCTACATACACACTAGCGCGGCGTTTTACTATTTGTTATCATGAAACATTTTGTTTAGAAAAATTAAATTTCCTATCTCCATTCCACAATGTTGCATTTATGTGATGGTCAGCCGTTTCGTCTCCAGTTTGTATCCATCATTTTTATTACTTTCAGCTTCCTTTTTAAGTATTCTCTTCTAGCGCATAGCGATAACATGCTTTATGCTATATCTTTAACTCTTTTACTAGATCTTCTGGCGGCCCCTTGCTACCTGACTGTTTGACAAATGATAATTTACTCGATGTAATTAAAATCGTAAATGTGGTTTTTCGCTAGGTATTTAATATTTATTTTCTGCTGCCGCATGATTTCTTGTTTGCTTTTGATTTATTCTGCAACTGTGTATGGGACTACTATAATGAAAATGATTTCGCGTTATACTGAGGACTAATTGTTGTCTCAGAGGTGCAGTTTTCATAAAATGAAAATAAGTAGGTATTTATGGCTATCTTAAACTTTACATCAATTACCTGATTAAAAGCATCTGATATTTACGCTATAGGTAAACTATGCATTATTCAAGAAGGTTCTGCAATTGACTTCCGAGTGAATTTCAACCAAAATCATTTTGAACTCATATTGAAAGGGGTTGAAGTTCACTCGGAAGTGATTTGCAAATCCTGCCTGATTGTTTCTAGTCCCACATATATGTAGGTGTAACTCTCCGGATGGTATGATAATTTGGGCCTGAATACATATATACATATGCATGTTACCGTTCAAAAGAGAATGTATAAACCGAAATACGGTTAAATCATTCTTGAAGGGGTTATGAAGGGACTGTGAATGAGTCACCTTTGATAATTTGGTCACAAATCGGTCTGCTGGCTGGAAAGACGAAGCTCTTATTATTTTCGAGGATATGTAAAGTGCCTCACACCCAGGTTCCCTTGTGCTCCCTGATGTGGTCAAGTTCTTGGCCATGATCCTGGAGAACAAGAAATATTGAGGAGCGAGTAACTAAGGCATCAGTGGTTCTTTACTGATATAAAAACCCCATGAGGAAGATATGAATCTTTGTCTGGTGGAATCTACTACATAGAAGAGTCGTGCACTTGTTAGTAAGATAGAGCGCATGCAAAGGGCAGCCATCGTTGAAATCAGGCGAGCGCTTCGGAACATACCTAATCTTGCGCTTAACACTAAGCTCAGTATCGCACTTGCAGATGTTACGGGCAATGTTGCCGCAGTTTGTTTCGCCATTAGGCTAAACCGTTCTGGCTTCTTATTTAACCCGTCGTAAGAGTACTCTACGATTCTTCAAAGCTTCAATTTATGTATTACCGGAAGAAATGTATTGAAGCGTTGCGAGGCTGGCCCGAACGGATCCTTCTCTGCGCGCATCCCTCCATGACGCGAATGGAAGAATGGCAGCCTCTGGAGAGAGGTCCAACTATAATCTTCACGGATAGATCGCAGTTGTATGGCTGAGTTGAGAGAGGTGTTGGCTTAGCTGCAAGTTGCAGCGATGCAAAGCCATCAGCCTCTTTTATTTCTGAACTATTTATAACTGACGGGAAAGTCCAAAGTGCGCAACCACATTCAAATGCAAAAATTGAAGATAAAGACGAAAATGAAAACAATGCGAATACATACAAAACAAAAAGGGTAAGAAGATTTATTGAAATTTTTCGGTAAGATTCGAAATGTACCCATTCATCAGTAAGTTAGTTATCGAAAATTATCAAGTTTTTTATTACCGACGTTTATAGTTATCGAAATTTATCGGATCATCCACATATATTAATTTATCGGAATGTACCGGGTTATTGAAATAGCACAATTTATTTAGGTATCGAAATTTATAGAGACGCAGAAATGTAATTGTTGAAATGTACAGATACTTATCGAGTTATACAAATTTTTCGGATTATCGAAATTTATGTAGTCAACGAAATTGTATGTCATATATTTATTGAATAATCGATATGTATCGAGTGATTGAAATATATAGAGCTATCGAAATTTATCGAGTTAACGCAATTTATCAAGTTGTCGTGATGTATCTGGTACCTAGAAATTATGGAGTTGCCGATTTTTAATAATTTATTAAAATTTGTTGGTAGTTATAGAAAATTTTACTTTATGGAATCGAAGTTTTTGGAATTTTTCATAATATAATATATTATACATATGTACATATGTACAAGAATTTTTCGAGTCATCACAATTTATCGATTTCGATCGATATACGTTCGAATATTCGCGTATACGGATAAAATCCGGATATCCGGTTAATAAAACCTCAAGACGCACGACACAAATCGGAAAAGAAGTTCGGCCAAAGACTAGCNTTATCGATTTCGATCGATATACGTTCGAATATTCGCGTATACGGATAAAATCCGGATATCCGGTTAATAAAACCTCAAGGCGCACGCCACAAATCGGAGAAGATGTTCGGCCAAAAACTAGCATATGATATGTGTAAGCGCCAATCTATTATTATTATTATTCACATACATTAAGTACTTTGGGAAAAATATATCTATACAGTTTTAGGGTTTGGGGAACAGTATAATACTGCGAAGCACAGTAAACAGAGGCCGCACCGCAGTCGACGTCGCCCAGGCCTACCTATGACTAATGCTCGTTTACGAAAAGTTACTCATACGCCCAGGCTAACTAAGGATATGTCTTCTATGTTCTAACAATGAAACACGAATTAGGTATACTATATAAACAGTTTTAAATCTGTATTTGATATCTATACATATTTGTACAATCACACATATGAGTATAATGGAATCTGTCTTTTAAATAAATGAATATTTAAAACTAAATTTCCTTCATTCAGTCATTGAAATGAGGGTTTAAAATAAAGTTAGATATAACCTCATTAGTCAGTTTGAGGCTATCAAAAATTGCATGGAGCAGAATTCCGACTTTTCCTTGCATATATGCCATGTGCAAATAGAGAACTGCAGCTTTATAACTGAGAGGTTCACACTCAATCAGCTGACGCTAATTGGAAGTAAAGTCTTCTCGTTTTCCCATCGCAATGGTGGCCTTCCTCTTCCTCTGCTACCACCTGCGGTATGTGCGTTGAACGTTTTCAAGACCAAAGCTCTTCTGTAGCCTAAAATGATAATCATTTAAATTTTTACCGTGGTCATCATCAAAAGAATAGAGTTTTATTCAAGTCTTCATTTTACTTTCATTGGAACCTTGTTTTGAATTTCAAGTTTATAGTATTTTGCATATTTCTTTTGAGACCTTTAAAATTGACTACAGTTGAAAGTACTTGCAAAAGTGTAGTGTAGCAATAAGCAGTAAGTATTTTAACTCTCTAGTCGAGGCGTTGTCATGTTGCAAATCCGTTGCATGTCGCATCTCCGCTGAATGTGCACTTAATCAAGCCATCATTTAGGCCGTGTTACACTTGAAAAGCGGTGGCACTGGTGTTAATATATATTCGAGTAGCACTCAACTGATACAACGACTGCGCGACAGGAACTTGCAATCATAAACGAGACCGCAATGCTGCGTAAAATGAAACTGAGAATTTCGCTGCTAAGTGGCTGAGTGAGCGTACGAGTTTGCAGCCATTTATGTAAATGCGTTCTAAGTCCATCACATAGTATTTTCCATATTTCACTGCTATGTCCTACACCACAGCAGTTTGTGTTGGCTTGAGCAAAACCAACAAACAAATCGAGTATCTACATACATATATATACCGCACTACTTTTATGAGCAGACTTTGTGCTCATATTTCAACTTGTTTTTTAATCTTTTACTTGCACATTTCTTTCTCTATCCGCTTGGTTGCTTTGCTTGGTTACCACCTCAGAATCGTCGTGTTGCCGCGAGCCAACATAATTGAAAATGCCATATTTTGCAAATCTCTGCAACCAACCAGTATTCAGTGAATACTATTCACGGCAACCATAGACTGTGTTGACAGCTTGAGTACTTAGAAATGTGCGCTATAGAATGCTTCCTTGTATTTACAGTTCCCCACAAATATGTCAACTTATACAGGCACCCAAGAGAAAATAAATGGGTCAAAGCGTTTTGAAAAATGTTACAAGGCAAACCCCATTCCAGCAGCATAGCTCATAAAATGCTCCAGTGAATGCATATAACTACATACATACATTCATAAGCTTTTGTCTAAATACGCTTGTGTAAAGCAAAGTTGCCAACTTTGTCGTGTATAAATTTTCATACATTTAATTTGAAAAATGATCTCTCGGAGGCATTCGACCTCTCCTGTGTTTAAATATGCATATTTCCCGAGGAACGTTTATACATAAATACATACATACCCTGCTGATAAAAGTGTAAAATATAAATGATTTTCACTCACCGCTGACACTCGACAAACCAGCGCTCCGGCTGTGTCAACTTGGATACGATGAGTATGGGCACCGCCGTGGCCAAGGCAATGAACCAAACTCCAGCTATGATGAACTTTGCAAGCCTATGGGAGAGGGAAATAATGCGTACGATGAATAAAAAGCTTTCATGTTATGGATATTTCAAACACTTAATCTACTGCAAAAAAAAAGATTTCGTCTCGAGTGAAAGAATACATTCAGCTAAAATATGCGTTGCAGCTTGATATGAATTGGCTTTATGTGTTATTGTGTTATTATGAATATAAATTAAGTACATTTGTGAAGTCGTTTCCGTCAGTAATGTTTTCGTGTCCATTTTAAATACTTATTTATGTGCGTCGTGATGTACCGCAGTAAATCATATACATATTTTTGTAAGTGTTTACACATTAGTTTTATGTTTGTTTAGAGAAATAACAAAAAAAAACAGGGTTTCTACTAAAGAAATTTTGCTTTTACGCAGTGCCTTTTTATAGTCGATGAGACGAATTTCACTGGGTCGAATACTAAATTTTTATTCCAATTCAGTGGATGATATTGACATTGTCTGCATGAAACCCTG
>NW_016161076.1:42010-55662 GCF_001687245.7 Rhagoletis zephyria
TACATATTTATATATACATATATATGTATATATATAGATTTTTTGCTTCGCTAAATCACGGTAATTTCTTTCTTCAAAAACAAACGCATTTCCTAAAGTCAACTTGAATTAAGCTTAAATTACTCTAGCAAATGCAAGCAATTCAATATATACATATATATGTATGTTCTTTTTCACTTTCTACTCACCTTTTCGTTATTCGCGGTCGCAGCGGCCACATTATCGCAATATATCGATCGATACTAATTGCGACCAACGTATAAGCGCTCACCAGCACAGACACCGCCTGTGAGTAATTGACCAGATTGCACAGCACTGTGCCGAAAGGCCAATGATTCAAAATGAAAATCGAAACAAACGAAAAGGGCACGCAAAATAGCGACATCAGTATATCACCCACAGCCAAATTGGCTATGAAATAATTTGTAACGGTGCGCATGCGTGGTGTCGACTGCACAATATAGCACACAGTACCATTTCCCAGCAGCGCAAACACAAAAATCGGAATGTACATCAGATAGACGGCGGTTTTAAAGTAGACAGTCGACAGCGCCGATACCTCCTCGGTGCTATTCTGCGCTGTATCATCACAGATAATGCTGGTTATATTAATATCGTCAAAGCCATACGCCTCATCAAATTCCACGTCTGTGGCTGCATCTATGGCTGTAGATGCCGCTGCCGCTGCCGCTGCAGCTGTGGTATTAGCAAAATTGGCTACATTTTTCATTGTCATTTTGAGCGATGATAAGACCAGTACGGATGGGCTTCCGGCGGCGGCATCATTGCTGCTTTCGTTGTAGGTCAGCCGCTGCGACATAAGTTCAGCGGATGTCACGGGCGCTGCAGCTATGACACTTTCACTGTCGTTATGCAATTGCTGGGCATCGGATGCAGATGTGATAAAGTAATAGTCGCTGCTGCTCTCGGCACTGTAGGCACCCAGTTCGCCGGCGGTGAGTAGGCTGTTGTTGCCGCTGCTGCTGCTACTGCGGCTATTCGCGATAGCCGAGTTTAATGCATAGCGTACGTAACGCTGCACCGCACCGCCGCCGGAGGTGTGCAGATGTGGCAGGATGCTCCGCACGGCATATTCGCGCATAAATTGCTCCATACTGTGTACAATTTGTGGATAAATAGGCGCGTCGGCCGATGAACGTGGGGTTGTATGCCGGTTGGCGTGTGTATGTGAGGAAGTATTACTTTGTTTTTGTTATTTTTAGCTCGTTATTTCAACTGTCGTTATTAAATTTTGCACACCAGTGGCTCAGCGCATGATATAGTACAATTGCTCGAGGAAATGTTAGCAGTATGACGGCAGGCCAAGTTACACATACACTCTAAAAAATTTTTGTTTAAATTTGCGCATATTAAGATAGGTAACCAGTTTCCTCTCTTAATGAATGCAAATTTAAACACTGCTTGCTTACTTTTACTTATCATATGTGTGGCGTAGAACAAATTTCAAATTTGTTTTATTGAGTTTTAAACATTTATTGTTCACATTTTCACAGTTTACACATAACATGTTTAAAATTTCCTCTAAAAAATTTTCGTTTAAATTTACGCATATAAAGAGAGGTAACCAGTTTCCTCTCCTAGTGTGTGCAAAATTANAACAATGTCTGNTTTACTTACACAAGGGGTGGGTTTTGGGGCTAAATTTATTATGATATAAGAAATTTTGAAAGAAAAAAATTTCTTTTCCATTTCTTGTGCGTCATTTTGTAAGAATTTTTCTTTTTTTCTTGAGAGCTCTTTAAAGTTTAACTGCGAATGAAAACATTGTCCTAAAAATATGCAATGCATACTCACTTACTGTTGCTTTTTACACTTTACAGCCTAAAAAAGTTTACCACTCATATGTACTTAATAAGCATTCGAAGATTTAATTTGCTAATTTCGAATTCGTTCCACCAAAATGAGCTACATGATAAAAATACAAGTTCAGTTAAATTTTCGTTCTTCGAATTATTAAAAAATGAGAAACCAGAAATCGACGAAAATAAATAAAAAAGTGTAAAAATTTCGTGAAGTTATTTAAATTATTTATATTAAAATTCTTTTGTAAAATTTTGTATTACTTTTGAAAGTTGAGTGCATCTTTAACCGTTCATTTTTTCATGATTTAATGATCGGATCTAAACCAAATTACGAGGCGAGGTATCATCTTTCCGGTAAAAAAAATAATTATTGGAATCGGTTCACGCGGTGCAAAGTTATGCGGTGGAATAAATAATAGAAATAAAAATACTCCGAAGAATTGATAACCTCCCCTTTTTTGAAGCCGGTTAAAAATGTCTGAGTTCTTTGTAAATTTTATGTAAATAAAATGCAATTGATGATACTTTAAAAAGTTTATATATTTATTTCATACTGTAAATAAAACTTTCATAAATGTATTTTAAAGAGCGAATTTTCAGTATTTGCTGATGATATATATTTAGAAGTATAAACCCTTTCCCCCAAAAAATATACTCCGGCGTGCGCCCCTGTCACTTAGCATTTATTATTTGTAAAAAATATATTTTTACTTTCAAAATGTTTGTAATTTTAAACATTTCATGTGTATATTTTAAACAACTCATGTTCAAAATCAAATCTTGAACATCTTGTGCGTATACTTGAACAGGTTCTGGTTGAAAAATAAACACTTTTCAGTAGTAGTTTTACATGCACTTTTTAGAGTGTAGTATTGCCAGTATATTTTATTATGTTCATGCTTGTTGGAGATACTTCGTATTGCCAAAGGGCTTTGAATTTTCATAATCACACATACATGCATATCTCTTTCAAGTACATGCTTCTTCACTTTCTGTATTAAGTTTCACATACGCCCTGTACGCCTCTCTGACTTTCATATTACATTTATACATCTGTATGTAGCACAGTTTATATTTGTGATTCCTGTAACTGCTAGAAGGCAATTTGCTCTACAAACTTACTTCATTTGCTCTCTCGCCGTTCCATCATATACTTTGTACTCATATACAGCATACGGCACTGCCTTTATCTTCATCTCAGGTCTTCTGCCACAACCAAAATACTTGTACTTAACAAGAAGTCGCACAACAATCAAAGTTACTTTTTGGCTTTGCACTTCCCAAATTCAAATACTGGCTTTGTTACTAACTTGAAATGCTAGCTTTCTTCATTTTGTAAATAAACATTTATCTACATACATACATACATACATACATACGTATGTACGTTGTGTACTTGCATGCAAACTTGGTAACCCAGAAGTATATATCCGTTTTCAAGTATAAAAACGAACAACTCTTTGCCACCTCGTTGCTTCTCCGCCTGCAATATGTTTTGTATGGTTATGCACACCAACGCACCCGCTTGGCTGCATATGTGATACTCGGCTGCATAAGGAATTCTTCCTAGCAATGTGGTTAGTTCACACACCGTATAATTAGTGCTTGCGCTACTTTCATTTTCGGTTTATTCAGAAATCACAAAATTTGCCATTTACTCCTTACGGCAATAGTTAGTTAGTCCTCGTAGAGTGTTTGCTTTTATTCCAAAAATTTAATTGAATTTCAGTATTTCTGCACCTTTGGGTTCAGTGCAAGTTTTGTTTGCGGTTCTGATTTTCGTTGGTGGGCTTTCAAGCATAAATGCAGCCCCATTCGCTTGGATTTCCACACCTGTAATTAGCAAGGATATTTTATTATTACCGATACTGCCAATATGTATTAAGTACAATAACATTGTAGTATAGCATTGAGTATGAAGAACTGTAAATTGAAATTGGTAAAAGTGGTCATAAATTTTGGTTGTCCGTTCTACTTTGGGCTTTTGAAAATTTGCCAAAACAGACCAGAATATGAATCATTTATATATGTACGTATGTTTACTTATACAGGGTGTCAAAGACCACGCGTCTACCCCTTCTGAAATGGATTATAATGATTTTTACTAGAAAACGCAAAAATATCAAACTATTCGTTTTCGACACCGGAAGTTGGATAAAATTACCGGAAGACGTTATTTTATTGGATATATGTACATGCTTTGACCATCGACTCGGATTATATGGAAAAAATACTTATATAACTTTTGCCAGAAACTTTTTTCTACAAAAAGCATTGTACAAACCTGTAAATCACATTTTATCTCAGATAAAATTAAATGCTCTTGCATCCACTAGTTTTTCTCTGGAATGTTAGTCTCTTTTTCCTACCTGTGGAAATCGGGCAAATGAAATTGCTTATAACATTGTTCCATCTGGAAGGAAAATTTCAACTAATAAAGTTTTCATTCAACAATTTCAGTGATTACACTGTAGGGAAAGTCATAAGTTTTGAAATGGCAAAAATAAAACGCCGAAATACGTGAACTTATTATTGAATAGAAGCCGGACACTATAACAAGGAAAATTTAAATAAATGACAGATTTATAGCCCAATTCTGTGCTGGTGACAAAAATTTGTTTACTGACAAATTTGAATTTTTTCAAGAATTTGTCACTGACACAGAATCTAGCCGTTATTNAAAAAAAAAAAAAAAAGATTCCCACGAACTGATAACCTCCTCCTTTTTTGGAAGTCGGTTACAAAAATAGCTACTACCGATGAAAACCGATGTTACTCATACGCCATATCGTACATCGCCATATTCGTACATGGCGTACGAAGGACATTTTCCAATGCAAATTTAAAACAAGTAAAGAAGAATAAGTTCGAACGAAACCGAATTTTATATACCCGGCACAGATATCAACTTTCGTCGTTCCTACTTTCCTTAAACTACCTAAAAGACTATAACAGTCTTACCAAGGTTATTAAATGCACCGAGTTTGGTAGTAATTGATAAACCGGTTACCGAAATTCAAATTTTTGCTCATAAGTAGACGTCAGCAAAATTCAACCATAAAAAGCAAATTAGGCAGGAATGCAACGTAACTGGCCAGATCAGTTAAATAATAAACAATTTTGTGCAATTATTTACCAAGGTGCGTTCATGACAGAATGCGGATAAACCGATAAATTTAGAGCCCTAATGTTGATATATTCTGATTGCTGAAAATGCTCGTCTTCGAGTCGCGTACCAAACCTTTAACCAGTACTGTCCTGCAGAAAAAAATTATCAATTGATAAAAAATAACCCACTTGTAGTTAGTTTTTTTGCGGTATTTCTACAAAAAATAAATAACTTGTAGTTAGCTACAAAAAGCTAACTTGAAACTACTTGACAAGTAATGCAGGAGTAATGAAGGATATTGTTTTCTTTAAACGCGTTTCTATTTAAATATCCTGCACTTCGCAAATCCTTTTTCGAATTGAGGACAAATAAGTTATGAAGTTATATCTGACGGAGTTCGAATATGGGGCTACCTACAGTAGAATATGTAAACAAATATGAAATGTAATAAAATAAATAAAGTAAATAAAAATAAAAAAATAAAATAAAAAAATTATTTTGTTTTTCTTATTGATATTTTATGTCCAAAAGTAGTTAGTTACAAGTTACATCAAATGCAGAGGTAACCAGCCTTGACTATTTCGCTGCCATCGCCATAGAAATATAGTTAGCTTTCGTCANTTATTTTGCTTTTCTTATTGATATTTTATGTCCAAAAGTAGTTAGTTACAAGTTACATCAAATGCAGAGGTAANTCGCGTACCAAACCTTTAACCAGTACTGTCCTGCAGAAAAAAATTATCAATTGATAAAAAATAACCCACTTGTAGTTAGTTTTTTTGCGGTATTTCTACAAAAAATAAATAACTTGTAGTTAGCTACAAAAAGCTAACTTGAAACTACTTGACAAGTAATGCAGGAGTAATGAAGGATATTGTTTTCTTTAAACGCGTTTCTATTTAAATATCCTGCACTTCGCAAATCCTTTTTCGAATTGAGGACAAATAAGTTATGAAGTTATATCTGACGGAGTTGGAATATGGGGCTACCTACAGTAGAATATGTAAACAAATATGAAATGTAATAAAATAAATAAAGTAAATAAAAATAAAAAAATAAAATAAAAAAATTATTTTGTTTTTCTTATTGATATTTTATGTCCAAAAGTAGTTAGTTACAAGTTACATCAAATGCAGAGGTAAACAACCCTGGACTATTTCGCGGCCATCGCCATAGAAATATAGTTAGCCTTCGTCAAAGAGTATATACAGATAATAAGTGACATTTAGCTCCTTCCTAATCAACTTAAAGTTAGCTTATAGTNGTATATACAGATAATAAGTGACTTTTAGCTCCTTCTTAATCAACTCGAAGTTAGCTTATAGTTAGATACATTTCCTAGAAGGTGAGTATATGTAGGAGTTGTGAGTGTGTGAGTTCACGTTGATTCATTACTGGGTTACCACCTCTATTTATTCACCATAACTCTGTTGAATGGAAATAACTTCCATCGATTAACACAAAACCGTTGCATATTTATGTGCGTTACTTAATGCCGGTAACCGGTAAGAGATAGTGCATAAAGTTAACAGGAAGTTATTGTGTCTACACTTAAACTATTGCGCACTTCTCGGCGCTTTGGTTAATTGACAACATTCGTTAAATGAGCTTTATTCATTTACTTTTGTTAGCGCAGACCAGCTAAAGCGAAGAAGTAAGTTTTGCTATTTTTGCACGTTTGATTTAAAGAGCTGAAATAGAATAAGTACCAATATGCTGAAGTAAAGGCTTAGTAAATAATTTGCAGTTACACATATCGTCGTTTAAAGCACAAAACCGCGTACCAAGATAACGAAAAAACCGCTTATGTGAGCTAGCAGGCTGCGTAAATTATTTTGTAGAGAGTAAAAACACTCACATTTCAAAATGGTTTTCTCTTTTATAAAGCAATCGCTTTTCTGGCTAGTATATTTCAAAACGAATGAATAAAGCTTGAGCTAAGAGCTTCGGTAAGCAAATCCAATTTTTGGCAAAAAATGTCAGTTACGCGGTTTTGCGGAACGACGACGATACGCGGTTTTATACATACATACATACATGCATTGATAAACGATTAAATGAAGGTGTGGTTGTCATTAACAGTTTACTTGTCATCTTCAAATAGAAATGGTGAAGTTAGCTTTACGAATCGTGAAATTTTCTTTAAAATGGCATTCAATTGTTAGTGTATATTTTGCATTAAATGCATGATTTTGCATATTTTGCAAAAATACCGGTTTTTGCATATTTATTGCGCATATTTTAGTATATTTTACAATAAATTCTTTTTGCTTTTGCATATTTTTGCTTTTTATTTTATTGCTTATATGTATATTTTAACCGACTTCCAAAAAAGGAGGAGCCTATCAGTTCGTCGGAATATTTTTTTTTTTTTTTTTTTTTTAAAATTACTTGTTTAAGTATTCATCTGAATAACTTCTCGGATAGTCAAGCGGCTATTGAGGCCTTTGTTGAATCTCAACTAATGGAGGACTTTGGAGAGAGCTGACGAAATAGCAAGGTGCAGCTCAGCACTGAATGTGCCCGGCGCAAAAATTACCGAAATATATTACTTGAAGGACATAATGTTTTAGAGTGCAACTGGCTCTCTATGTATGACGTACTGAAATCCATTAAAGCCTCCAAATGGCAGTAGGTTTTGCGGGTTGTGGAATGAAAATGACAAACTTGCTAATTGCTTGCCACCTGGGCGACAATCCACTTAAACCAACCAAACAATATGCTGAAGCACCTCTAAAATATGAATGTCTCTATTTACACAAAATTGTAACTGTCTGGCATGAGTCAAAACTCGATAGGTTAGTGAAAGCTTTAAAATTTTCCCTACAGAATGACTGCAAATAATCCGGAATAATTCCGTTCCAAGATATATTATTGCTAAATTACGATACATAAAATCTTTAATTCGCTCTACTGAAAAATGTGAAATTTGCAGTTGCGTCGTTCTTGCAGAGTACCATCGACATGTAAAAATTAAGTTACGCAAATAAGTATTGATAAGTGGTACATACCACTTGCTATTAGGCGCAAGACGTTGCCATTTTTGAGATTATTTGCTTTTTCAGTGATTAAGCAACATTGAAAAAAAATCACCGTTGTGTAAACAGTCAGTTAGGTATTTGAAAAATTATGATTACCCTTTTTCAAATATCTTACATATAAACGTAGTATATAGTCATTCATTTTGATAATAATAAATATTTAGTTCTGATAACCTCCCAATTGCAGTGTTTTTGCAAGAGAGGGAGTGACATAGTGTTCGGCTCAGAAATGGATTGAAACACTCCGATTGGACTGAAAATGTCAACGCTGGAAAGAGGACTAGCACGGCAACACCACAAAGGAGCATTTGCGGAGACTTGTTTAATGTTGCTAGCCGACTTCACCAAAACATTTAAGCCAACGCTCGCAAAGTGGGTCCAAACTCAAAAAACACGGTGTGTCTGACATATCATGTTATGTCATACCATGTGATGTCTTATGATGTGATATCATATGCTATGATGGCATATCATGTGATGTGATGTCTTGTCATATCATGTGATTTAATGCGATGTGTTGTTATAAAATGCCATGTGCCGATTTTTATATCGATAACAATGTCGATAACTGAATGGCCATCATAGTCACCAGTTTCGAGTCTGCTCGATAACGGCGTAACGGATATAATAAATACTCAAAAAAACATATCGTGTTTAACTGCCAAAAGGCTCCTTTTAAAAAAGATAATCTTTGGTAGTATATTCTTAAAAAAGGCATACAAGTATTTTGTGACCTTTTCGTACTGCATATATACATAAATTGTATCCTTTCCAGAAAACGGCGAGTCAGCCAGTTTCCATTTCTTCTCCTTTTATGGAAACCTTCTAAGAAATCGCACTAAATATAATATTGTGTAATTTTAGCTTTTATTTGTACATTTGTATGTATGTATGAACACTCGTTTGTTTACCTACACAAAAGTTTGTTAACAATAAGCAGGTAACCCAAATACAATCGCACTCGCAAACATTTAAAAGGCATGCGAATTCTCCCCCAGGGAATGTCCTACAGGTTGATTGGTTGCGTGACAGCTGGGGTATTCGGTGACTTCATATCAAATTAGTATATATCAAATAAAATGTATGTAATCTAGGGTGCATACTTACCTACACATAGGTAAATAAATACTTCAATGGGTATTGATTTCGTATCTATGTATGTATGTACATTAGACTGCCCCGCGCTACAAGGAAAGCGAAAAATCAGTTCTCCTTCCTATGTGAGTTATACAATTTTATCAATTTGATATAGTCGATAGATTTTATAATACTTTTAACTAGTGACATGTCAGTTTAGCCAGACACCGAGCAATGGTATAGGTAATGCTCAACATTCTCAATTTCTTTGAATACGCATCAACCACGACTGGAGTCATTCAAAAGACCCATCCATGTTGGCATGCGTCCTCAGAAAGCAGTGGCCCTTGTGACTCTAGTCGAAAGTGTGGGCTTGATCTTCTCATATCTAATTTAGGCCAGAAATTACCCGCCATCCTATATGAGGGCTCTACAAACCATATTTATTTTCCAAACAAAGTTTTCAAGATCATCTGCCTGATATCGCACTCTTACCAACCATGTCAACATATTTTCCAATGTATTTAGAGTACACCGCATAATTAACCTCGTTGTGTTTAATCACATTCAATTGATTTAATAGCTGTTAGTTCGGCTTGAAAATCGCTCCAGCAGTCAGGCAGCCGAAAACTAAGGTTGAATGGAGACTCTTGCGAGTATACCCTACTTCCATTTTGACGTCATCCGTGTCTTGGGGTATGTTTTCCCATTATCTTTAGAGCGAGCACCTGTATCTCGCAATTTTAACAGCATGGCATTCGCAGCGAAGTTCCATAGTAGTAAGGACAGAAGTACTCCTACCTTTTCCATGGTATTTATAATCTAGCATAAAGCTGTGTAAACAGACTGTCACCACAAATAGGCCTGCTGTTAACATAGAACTTTTGTTCGTAAGGCATTCTAATGTGTGCATAAACATATATATGTACATATGTATATATGTATGTATGATTACTTCTCATAACTTTTTGAACTTATATGTATGTGTTACTCAGTGAATCCACACAAGGGCGCACCAGCAACCGCAACGGAAAATTTAGAGCATACATATGTGTCAGCACAAGTTTCAACCCATATGGATAAGTTTCAATCGCCATGAAAAAACTTTGCAATAAAAGCTTTTTACGCAAAAAATTCAACAAACAGTTTCACATCAAATTCCTATTATACACCGAGATAAAAGTTTAATTAATTCAACAAAATTAATATCTCTCAAGAGGGGATTTGGTAACCAAAACCAAATCATGTGTTGAGAGAATTATATACATATGTATGTATTTAGATGACCTAACAAAATTTTTTCTTAGTGCAGCTACTGTGCTCGTGGTATTCCGAGCCGGTGGCAAAATAACAGAAAATTACATCCAGCAATCGCAAATTATACAGAAATAATCGCTATAAAAGTGGAAGTGACTTAATAAAAGGTAGGTGATAGATTCATAAATGAATTAGTACTATTTGTGTTGGAGCCCGCGACATAAACTATTTTGTATTTTATTATAATAATAATAGTAAAAGATCCGAATAAGGCACGATCCTCACCCATCTGTTCACTGGACGAAATCTCAACGTTTCCTCTAACCCAGCAGAAAATTTTTAACTGATTATTGTGCAACCCATTAGAGCAATTACAGATTGCTTCTTGCGTGTGAACATTTTTGGCTAGTTCAGGGCGGTTTATGGACGATTTCGGGACTAGAACGTGATTGGTGTGGAACCATTTTGGCGACAGGTTCCGAACCTGTCCAGTTACACTTCGGGACTAGTTAACGACTATTTTAGGACTATTGCTGTATCATTTCGGACCCTTTTGGGCCTAGTTCAGGAACATTTCGGGGCTAGTTAGAGATGATTTTGGGACTAGTAAGAGATCATTTTGGAACAAGCTCACGACTTTTTTAGAACCACTTCAGGTCAGGACATGTAGTTCGAACTATTGTCGAAGTGGTTATGGAAAAAAACAAAATTACTAAAATGAAATACAATTGAGTCGCCTAATGCTTTTCCAAGCAGTACACAGATGTTTACACATAAAATTTCTTGAGTACCGGTACTCACGCCATTTTTTGTAATTTCCTATTTATTCATGTTATTTTCTTTTTTTTGAGAAAAAAGTTTGCAAGGCCAAAAAATTTATATTCTCGTTTTCTAATTTTTTCGAAATTTCGATATTGAAATTCAAATTTCTACATTTTTTTATGATTTTTAGTATATAAATGAGGTTTTCTACAAATTATATTTTCCACATTTATTAATAAATATCGGACCCGATATTGCCGCAAATCTCGTTGCATTCATGAGGTTACATTCAGGAGAAATGCTGAAAAAATTTGACAAAGTCCCTACTCCAAAACACAGTTTTTTTCAATAATTCAAGAACGTGCCGAAACACGTTAACTTAATACTGGACCTTAGATTATGGATCTGTATACTTTTTTCCAGATCAGACAATTTTCTCAAGATATTTTCATATTTGAAAAACTTAAAATCTAACAAGAAAAATAAAAAAATAAAAGATTTTTTGTGATTTTTTTTTCTATACATTAAAGCTTTTTTCTTTTGCAAAAAATCAAGCAACTAACGATAAAAATCGAAGGATAAGTAAACCAGTTGCGAATGGTCTAAATAATTTGACCCAATGTCCAATAATTCTTTGTATGAAATAGGGGCAGGAAATAATGTTACTCATACGCCATATCGCACATGGCCGTACTCGACCATACTCGTACATGGCGTATGAGCAGTGTTGCCATTTCAGCCGTTTTCCTCCTAGATTTATCCGGTTGCTACAGTAAACAGCCGGAGAAAATTCGATTTAGCCGGCAGGCGATTTGTTTACCGTTTTGCAAAACAAAAGTTAGCTGTTTTTGCCGGTTTCGCTATTCGCCGTATTTTATTAAAATTTAAATATATGTACATATAAGTTTCCACTTTTACATATTTGGCAACCTAAGATCTATTTATTAGAAGCTGCTAGCCTTATCTCGGAGAAAATTTTCATGTCGGACTAATCCTAAAAGTCTTAAAAATACTGGGCCGATTTCAATGATTTTTATTTTATGTGAATACACAGTGACCCAAATATGAACTGGGACGCGACATTTCAGTGTGTGGATTTTTTTTACGCTGACTGTGTATGTATCATGAATAACAAATAACGAACTGTAATGACCGATTGCAGCCAAAAATTCGTGAGTAGCAATTTTGAAGAACGCAAACTCACAGCTCCTTCCAACTTGTACTTTATTATACGAAATTTTAATTATCTATAAAACTCCATATCCCACATATTACTAACAACCAAAAAAATTGTATTTTGGTGAAAAATTTTTGATAACATTGCAAATTTTTTATGTGGCCTTTTTCACTTTGGGGAACCATACAATTGTTTTCAACTAAATTTTATTACGTAACATTTATTAAGTGGAACAGGGGAATACATTTTCTTCAAATTAGCACTTTGCATTCAAAAAAATTAATATAATCAAATAAAAATTCGCAAATCAGACCCAACTGGTATCTTGCAAATTTATAAGCTTTCATTTACGAAAAAAAAATATTATAAAATTAAGTGAAAAACGAAGGCCCACTAAATGCCAGTTTTGAGCCACTATACAGAGGGGATTTTTTGTTTTCTTTCTGTGAAATTGGAAACTCAGCGTACAACACGATTCTGGGTACAACTTCCCCTTTGCTTTTAAGAACAATGAATTTTACTCAAAATATATTAAAGGACAGTTTAAGAAAACAAGGATAAGAGGCGTCCTTTATTTTGATAAAAGTTACAAATGACAAGAGGTTAAAATAAAGGACTGTCCTTTAAAATAAAAGACGGATGGTCACCGTACACATACCTAATTATGGTTCTCGTTGTCCAATACCTCCCCCCTTATGCCGGATGCATTTTAAGAACCCCTATCGAACTTTCACCTCGCAAATTGAAATTATAGTTTTTTTTACTATTATACTATATTACTAAATATAGACTCACTTTTTTAAATGGCATCACACTTCTTTTATTATTATTATTAATCGCAACGATTGTCCTCTACTTCTTCTATGTCTTTGCTTTTTTCTTTCACTATTTTGGCAGCAATAACCATTTATCAAACTTTCCACCTACAAACATATATTTATAAGACACTACCATTAGCTATAAATAGCTTAAGTTTAAGTTAAAGTGTCAGCGTATGACAGCAAAGGAAATTATTCACCAGGGTGATGCGCCAAAACGACAAACAGTCCCCTTTGGAATAACGCAATCAATAGCAACAGAAGAAAAGTAGTTAAGAAAGTGTACAAGCGTACGTAAATCAATATGCTTTGCGCAGCCATTTAGCAGCAAAGCAACTATTGACATTATACTTAATGCTCTTGTCAACTACATATTTCACAACATTTACCGTAAGCGAATTAAAGACATCAAAACATTTAGAGGCGAGTCGAAATCGTCCATGAATTGGGCGCTGTGCGTTCACCTGTTATTTCGCATAGCCTTTTCTTTGCCTCGAGGGTGTGCTTATATGTATCTATTTAGTTTTGTGCCATGTTTGTATTTTTATCTTGAATTTTCAATATGTCGAAATCACTCTAATACGATTA
>NW_016161077.1:0-4275 GCF_001687245.7 Rhagoletis zephyria
ACAACAATGCGGATTAACAATAGTAGCCCTACTATTTATATGTAAATGTGTTGCTTGGAGCCTTTGTGATGCTAATGAATACGAGCACCAACCGATATGTGAGAGTCAGGGAAATTTTTGTGGAATGTACATATGTATGTATATACATGCGTTTCAGTATAAAGAGGGAACACTATATAAATTAATGTATACATATTGATATTATATTGTATTGCATACAAGATCTTACTTCAATTTGGGAAACTTTTACTCATATAAAATGAATTCCTTACAAATGGGATACTTTACGTATGTAATATCGAGCAAAACCTTCGATGGTTTCAGATTGATTGCCAAAGCCATTACATAAACTGTTTCCTTTATTGTATGTTGTAGTGATTTGCATTAAAATTAGTAGTAGCACCTGCAGCTTTGTACCCAGCTTTGAGGTGCTGTAGGTATACATTTCCGTTGAAGATTAGACCACACACACCACACACACACCACAGATGCATAGGGGAGTTATTTTCAAATAGTCTATAATTCCATGTGTTATATCCTAGTTATATGCATATAACAACTGTTTTCATAGCTACAAAATATGAGTGTGAATCGGAATAACTGGCGAATATATCACCTAAACAGGATGGCTTTGTAAAGCTATGATGAATATTTGCCAGAAGTTGGTGTGATTTGGCATAGACAAAAAATTCGACAGTTTTCTCTAGCCTAAGAAAAGCTATGTCAGTTATATATAGGCTGTATTTTTATACCTTTCAGGATCATGAAAAATGGTATTATAACTTTGGTCCGACGTTTCTAAGTACCAGAATAAGAAGAGATAGACCCACTAAAAGGTATACTTAATTAACGTCGAACTGAGTCGATTTAGCCATGTCCGTGTTGTGTTGTTTTGCGTTGCGTTGTGTTATGTTATGTCATGTTTTTTTATGTTGCGTTATGTTATGTGATGTTGTGTTATGTTACGTTATATTATAATGTTATGTTGTGTTGTGCAGTGAAGCATTGTTTTGTATTGTATTTCGTCGGACTTTTCTGTGTTGTGTTGTGTTATTTTATGTTATGTTATGTTGTTATATTCTGTTGTGTTTTTTAACGCATTTTTCCTCAGTTCTCTTCAGTTAACTCAAATAAACTAAACTCGGCTCAGCTCAGCCCAACTCAACTCCCCTTAATTTTAAAGGCTGAATTTCAACCGCTGGGCGAACACTAGTATCTTTAAGATGCTCGTTAAAATTTTTTTTTTCAATTTACGCTTTCACTTCCTTTGTTAGCAAAGAAATTTCAGAATAGTTCAATTCAAACACTAAAATAATAAATTAAGTTTAATTTTCTTGACCGCAACATTTCAATTTAATAAACCAATGTGTAAATGGTAAGTTTGGAATGCTCACGTCATCAGTTTGTAATATTTTCCTGCGCCGCTCATCATGCTGCAAGTGTCGCCAGTAGCCACAAAAGACGTGTGCGCTACTCAAATATGCCATAAGCGTATTGTATGTAGCCACCGCCCTCTGCGGCATTGAGCACTTGGTGGCAAATTCCTGACAGCATGACAGCAGTCTGCGAACCTACGCCTAGCAGCGCCGCACCAGCAACACTTCATCACCTGCAGCAGATAATAGTGTGAAGAATATCAGATGCAATAGCGATGGTTGCCGCATTGCCATTTGAGTGCAGCTGTCAACGTAAAATCATTTTAGACACCTGGGCGTGGTGTAGTTTCTGTGTGTGCGTCTGCGGAAATTAAAATTCATTTGGTTGCGCAGTGAAAGTATATATCGACGGCTGAGTGGAAGATCGACCTATCTCGGCAGCTGGCTCGAAAACGCCCTTTCCCAGAAAATTGCTCAACAACGTTCTTTTTATGAGTTTGGTTGAAAAAATACCCTTTCCCAGAAATATATTGAAAATACATATCGTCGTTTAAAGTGCAAAACCGCGTATCAACAAAATGCAAAACCCCGTATGTGAAGTTGTAGAAATCATTTTCTAGAGCGTAAAAACACACATATTTCAAAATGGTTCTCTTTTTTATAAAACAATCGCATTTCTGGCTAGTATATTTCAGGACGAATGTATAAGGATGGAGCCAAGAGCTTGTGTGAGCAAATCCAATATTAGGCAGCCAATGTCAGTTACGCGGTTTTGTACTTTAAGCGACGATATGTTGATATAGGGTGTTTCGGTATCTGAGATAGCGGGTTTCCAAGCCATTTCCAAGAGTACTTCAGAAAGCGTCAAATGAACTTCAGAAAGCGTCAAATGTACTTCAGAAAACGTTAAGGGCCGTTTGCACCATGTCTAGTTAACGCTAACTGGAGGTACATCCTTCAGTTAAGCACGTCAACTGCTTTATCGAGCACATGTTATATGATGGGTGTCGATAACGTCGATAAAGATGTTTAACTGGGAGTTAGAATTAACTAGACATGGTGCAAACGGCCCTAAATGTACTTCAGAAAACGTAAAATGAACTTCAGACAGCGTCAAGTTGTAAATCGAACTGACTATTCTGAAGTAAATTTTACGTTTTCTGAAGTACATTTGACGGTTTTTGAAGTACTCTTGGAAAACGATAGTGTGGTTTTCGTACGACGAGAGAGTAATTAACTTCTAAACTGCACTTGTTGGCAAGAGCGATTCTAAGTTGTATTTCGATGCTGACATTTTTACTGGTGTTAATACTTTGGCGAAATTAAAACTGTCAACAGTGAAGTGTCTGCTTAGGCGCAAATGCACTGACTGTTTGTGTGATGACAGAAGAAACTTCGCCCAGTGAAACATATGTAGACAAAAGGGTTTTCTTAACAGCGGTCATCCCTCGACAGACAATGGCAAACCTCCGAGTGTATTTCTACCCTGACAACATCAAAGCGCACGGCACAAATCGGAGGAGAAACTTGGCCTCACACCAACATTTGTTTAAGCGCCAATCTATTATTATTAGTTTATATGAATGTTACTTTTTGCTACTGAAATATGTATGTGTATATTTTGAACTCGTTGGGAATTTTGTGGGATACATTTTTAAGATGTGGGTAATACATTTTCAAAAACATTACAACACAAAAACAAAACCAAGTTGATTTAATAGTTTTCCAAATATTTCGAGGACAGGGCGAGGAAAAAATATGAAAAAATCACATATATACTTATCAAAATTATTTATGAAAATAAATATATTTAAATTTTTTTTCTTGAAAAATTTTTCACATACAAATTATTTGATAAAAAATTAGTTTTTGAAAATATGCCGACTCAAATAAAAAAATTAATTTAAATCACAATGGTAGCTCTGAATATTGCGAAATATTTAAGTATAATATTGGGGTGCACTCTACAATAATTTGAGTTAGGATTTTTGTTTTACACCGAAGTTGAATTTACAAATATTTTTATATATTTTTTAGAATCTTTTTGAGTATGCAGTTTTGTGTCCCATTAAATTTTAGTGCAATAAAGTGCAAGTTTTAAGCTACTGCAAAACTCCGTTGATTTTTAATATTTTTATGCTGACGGCTTTTTGCACGTTTTCCTTATGGGAGAAAATGAGCAAAACCGTTTTCAAAGAAAATTAAAAAAAAAATAAAATCCGCCAGTTTTGCAATCGCTTAACACTTGCACTTTGTTATACTAAAATTTAATGGGCTACAAAATTGTATACTCAAAAAAATTCTAAAATAGTTAAAAAAAATTTAATAATTTTAATGTACTAATTTTACTCAACTTCGGCAAAAAAAAAATAATAAAATTGTTTTAGAGTGCATCCCATAATACTACACTTAAATATTGCGCAATACTCAGAGCTACCATTGTGATTTTTTAAAATTTTTTTTTTTGAGATGGCAATTTTCAAAAACTAATTTTTTTTATAAAAAAAATTGTATGTGAAAAATTTTTCAAGAAAAAAATTTTAATAATATATCTTTTCCTAGAGAATTTTGATGTGTATACGTGCGATTTTTTTCAGATATTTAGATATTTAGAAAACTATTAAATCTCTTTTTTTTTGTGCTGTAAAGTTTTAAAAAATGTATCAATCAAACTCATTGAGAGAGGCAAACTCATACTCGGCGCAATTTTTCATTTAAATGGAAATGGAATAAATCCTTTCACACAATCGTACTAAATTGCAACACTCAAGCGATTTTTTGTTTTTGCTACTGTTCCGCCTTTGTTGCCTTTAAAAAAGTGTTAATACCTGGCCTTCGCATTCAATTTATGTATAACGGACACTTATCGCCCAGTGTGATAGGAGAGAGAGAGAGAGAG
>NW_016161077.1:5472-8640 GCF_001687245.7 Rhagoletis zephyria
ATGGGCGAAATCGGACTGTAACCACGCCCACTTCCCATATAACGGTAATTTCCAGAAATACGAAAACTGCGATATTTTTGTAACTACTGCAGATTATTCACTCAAAATTGATATTTGTGATAATTTTCAGACGAAAAATAAGAATATTATAAATTTTTGGAAAATGGGCGTAGCCACGCCCACTTATGGTTACATGTGTATATCTTGGTAACCGCTGCACCAATTTCTTCCAAACTTGGCACAGTTGTTGGCCTTGGCACAGCATAAAAAATCGCCGAAACTTTTTAAAATCGGACAATAACCACGCCCACATCCCATATAACGGTAATTTAGAGAAATACAAAATCTTCGATAAATCAGTAACTATTAACGCCAATTTATTCAAAATTGATGCTTGCCACAATTCTTTACCAAGAAATATGTTTATGGTAAAATTTTGGAAAATGGGCGTGGCACCGCCCACTTATGATAACATATACGTATATCGGTAACCGTTATACCAATTTGTACCAAACTCGGTACGGTTATTGTGCTTGCCACATAAAAGCCAATTATTAAAAATTATTGAATTCAGGCTAAAATTACGGCCGCTTTTCATATAACGGTAAATTTCAGAAATGCTTGAAACTGCAATATTTCGAAATTTAAGGACGCTACTCAAAATTGGTACACCCCGGTTTACCATCTAGCGGTAGCTTTCGGAAAGGTGAAAAAATATATATTTAATACTTGCGCCGGGTATTTAATGTTCGGCTCCGCCCGAACTTAGACTTTCTTACTTGTTTATTTTTATTTTTTGAGATGGCATGTATGTGAAAAATTTTTCAAGAAAAAAATTCTAATAATATATCTTTTCATAGAGAATTTTGATGTGTATATGTGCGATTTTTTTTCAGATTTTTTCTTCGCCCCATTCTCGAGATATTTAGAAAACTATCAAATCTCTTTTTTTTGTGCTGTAAAGTTTTAAAAAATGTGTCAATCAAACTCATTGAGAGAGGCAAACGATTTGATCGTACATGTTCAATACCAAAGCAGTATTACTCATACTCGGCGCAATTTTTCATTTAAATGGAAATGGAATAAATCCTTTCACACAATCGTACTAAATTGCAACACTCAAGCCATTTTTTTGATTTTGCTACTGTTCCGCCTTTGTTGCCTTTAAAAAAGTGTTAATACCTGGCTTTCGCATTCAATTTATGTATAACGGACACTTATCGCCCAGTGTGATAGGAGAGAGAGAGAGAGAGCGACAGTGCACGCAGCGACTGTCATTTAAAAGCATTTTAGTGTTTTTGTCGAAAACTTCTAGTCGACAGTGAGCTGGAGGCTTATTCTGTGTTCGGGAGGGCGAGGCGATATTTCGTTAGTACAGTTAAGTGCTCAGCTGCCGCGTATACTGGAAGGATGTTAAAGTCAGCAACAATTAAAAATTTAATTGCATATGAAATCGGCCATAAAATCTTAATGGTTTCAGAAAGTTTTGCATTTGAACAGCGTTGTTAAAATGCTTTTAAAAAACCTTCAATTAACAGGCAACGCGTGCGCTGAGCTGCTTTGTATTGTGAATGATGGCATAGATATCCTTCAGCTTTTTAATTCTTTCCTGTAAGGACATCAGTAATCTACACGGGTCACTTTCACTGTGTTACTCAATTCTGCGCCAGCCACCTACCGACGCCCCTGTCACCCACTACGCTAACAAATTGGTAGTTTTCGTTGCCTTTGCACAAGCACATTTTCACCGGAAGTCGAGACAACAAAAACAGATATCCTATTGTCAACTTTATCGCAACCTCGCATACCTACTTGTGTAGCTTGTCATTCAGCATTTAACGAATAATAATGCACAGTGTGCAGAACAACAAGTTGAATGTGATGGGAAGCCAAGCTGGCTTGAGTTGCGATAAGTTGCGATGAGTTGAACGCCAAGTGACATTCTATTTGAGTTGCATGAATGCAAAGGACAGCGAACATGAAGTGGCGCGTTGGAGACAATGAAAATGATGAAGAATAGAGTGCACATGGACAATGCTTGGCAGCGATTTTGAAAATGTCCTTACTAATGCTGATTATGATGTTGAGTACGTGCTGCCACCCACCGGCGATGTTTTAGCTGGTGAATAATACAAAGAGACAAACCTACGCATACATTAATGGAAGATTACCTGTGTGACACTGCAGAATACGCGTATTGCTGCATACTATCTGCACACATATGAGCCATTCTTTTTTAAGTCGGACAGATTTCGTCCATACATAAAATATGCTAACACGTATTCGAGAAAATTTTTGCTTCGGAGATATGATCTGTCAAATTTTGGATTTTTTCGTGATTCTGCCGACATATAGTTAAATTTTTGAACTTTGGTTTTCACATTTTGTCACACCCATTTCAAGAAGATTCTTTGATTGAAAAATTTGTGGAATAAATTCTGTTAACGAAGGAATTTTCTGCCGAAATCCGCAATAAAATGTGTGTTTGGCAACTTTACTCCTATATTTTGCACGCACATTTCTAGGGATTTGTCGCCTTGAAGAAAAATCTTGCCGCACAAATATTATTTCTGGATAGGTATTCTATCGGAATCCGCAATGAAATTTAAATTTTTGTAAAATCCCGATTTTTTACAACTTGCTAAATATGCAAATTAAAAAAAAAAATGTTGATCTGACAAACTAAACAATCTGGTAAAAAAAAAAATTATAAAATATTTAAAAAATAGCTCTTGAAAAATGCCATTTTTTAACCGAAGAAAAATATTAAAAAAAAAATTCCTCGAATATGTGTTAGCTTATTTAATGCATAGAACTCATAAAAAATTGCAAGCGAATCTAAAGTGTGATACCAAATTTGGTGTCCGATTTGAAAAAGAATGCCTCATATGTAACGGGTGATTTTTTAAGAGCTTGATACCTTTTTTTTTAAAAAAAACGCATAAAATTTGCAAAATCTCATCGGTTCTTTATTTGAAACGTTAGATTGGTCCATGACATTTACTTTTTGAAGATAATTTCATTTAAATGTTGACCGCGGCTGCGTCTTAGGTGGTCCATTCGGAAAGTCCAATTTTGGGCAACTTTTTCGAGCATTTCGGCCGGAATAGCCCGAATTTCTTCGGAAATGTTGTCTTCCAAAGCTGGAATAGTTGCTGGCTTATTTCT
>NW_016161077.1:8665-24046 GCF_001687245.7 Rhagoletis zephyria
TACAGAAGGAAAAGAATATGTTTTGTCAAAAGTCCACAAATATTATAGTTGGTGCCGTTCCCCATATAATGGTTTTTGTCCCATATCCTAACTTCGGTCGTTCTATTGCATCGTTCAGTCTTATTTTCTTCCCCACCAGCAACCCCGCCGTGCCAACAGAGTCAGCCGCTTGCTTATAAATTTTTGTCGTCTCCCTTTTGTGCGCGCATTTGTTTATCCGTGTTATGCCTTTGTTTTGTTGTTGTTGGACTCTGAAAGTGCATTTGTTACATTAGGCTGGTAGGCTATTTGCAAAGCAAAAGGTGTAGGTGACACGACATCAGATTAAAGAAGGGGAAGCTCGGAGACGTTCTTCCCAATTATGACCGAGCTGGTGGTATTGCTCAAAGTCATTTACACTGCCGCAGTGGTTTGAAAACCGATATATATATTTACTTATGTTAATGCCCTTAAACAAATGATTTCCTCCTATAGATTTACGAAAAATGCATACTTTCCAGACTAGTGTCAATAATTTCTGATTATTCAGTCTTATAACTCCTAATAAAAGGGCCTTAATCAATATTCAGTATGATTTTTGAAAAGCCAATTGTAATAGGATTTTCTTTAAATGCCACATTATTAGTTGCTGACTTTGTCGCTCGAAATTCCCTTTCACAAAATTTCATTGGCTCTTAAAAACCGCTCGACAATGCGTATAAAATTGGGCATTTGCATACATAAATATAATTCGATATATGTATTCATACATATGCCCATTTGTAAAACCACATAATAAGTACTGAAATACTGGCAACAATCGACACGCATCAGTAATTTGTTGGTACCCATGTCACTGAAATTAACTCGCACGATTAAAAGTGAGCTCCATTGGGGAATATTTTGGTCCTCTGCAGCTATTCAAATACGGCCACATGAACATCGAGGTGCTTTGCAACACCAACAACTGCTCGGTTACAACAATGCGGATTAACAATAGTAGCCCTACTATTTATATGTAAATGTGTTGCTTGGAGCCTTTGTGATGCTAATGAATACGAGCACCAACCAATATGTGAGAGTCAGGGAAATTTTTGTGGAATGTACATATGTATGTCCGTATAAAGAGGAAACACTATATATATTTATGTATACATATTGATATTTTATTGTATTGCATACAAGATCTTACTTCAATTTGGGAAACTTTTACTCATATAAAATGAATTCCTTACAAATAAGATACTTTGCGTATGTCTGTATTATCGAGCAAAACCTTCGATGGTTTCAGATTGATTGCCAAAGCCATTACATAAACTGTTTCCTTTATTGTATGTTGTAGTGACTTGCATTAAAATTAGTAGTAGCACCTGCAGCTTTGTACCCAGCTTTGAGGTGCTGCAGGTACACATTTCTGTTGAAGATTAGACCACAGATGCATAGGGGAGTTATTTTCAAATAGTCTATAATTCCATGTGTTATATCCTAGTTATATGCATATAACAACTGTTTTCATAGCTACAAAATATGAGTGTGAATCGGAATAACTGGCGAATATATCACCTAAACAGGATGGCTTTGTAAAGCTATGATAAATATTTGCCAGAAGTTGGTATGATTTGGCATAGACAAAAAATTCGACAGCCTAAGCTATGCCAGTTATATATAGTCTGTATTTTTATACCTTTCTTGTTCATGAAAAATGGTATTACAACTTTGTTCCGATGTTTCTAAGTACCAGAATAAGAAGAGATAGACCCACTAAAAGGTATACTTATTTGTGGTCGAGCTGAGTCGATTTAGCCATGTCCGTGTTGTGTTGTTTTGTTGTTTTGCGTTGCGTTGTGTTATGTTATGTGATGTTGTGTTATGTTACGTTATATTATAATGTTATGTTGTGTTGTGCAGTCAAGCATTGTTTTGTATTGTATTTCGTCGGACTTTTCTGTGTTGTGTTGTGTTGTGTTATTTTATGTTATGTTATGTTGTTATATTCTGTTGTGTTTTTTAACGCATTTTTCCTCAGTTCTCTTCAGTTAACTCAAATAAACTAAACTCGGCTCAGCTCAGCCCAACTCAACTCCCCTTAATTTTAAAGGCTGAATTTCAACCGCTGGGCGAACACTAGTATCTTTAAAATGCTCGTTAAAATTTTTGTTTTCAATTTACGCTTTCACTTCCTTTGTTAGCAAAGAAATTTCAGAATAGTTCAATTCAAACACTAAAAAATAAATTAAGTTTAATTTTCTTGACGGCAACATTTCAATTTAATAAACCAATGTGTAAATGGTATGTTTGGAATGCTCACGTCATCAGTTTGTTGTTTTCCTGCGCCGCTCATCATGCTACAAGTGTCGCCAGTAGCCACAAAAGACGTGTGCGCTACTCAAATATGCCATAAGCGTATTGTATGTAGCCACCGCCCTCTGCGGCATTGAGCACTTGGTGGCAAATTCCTGACAGCATGACAGCAGTCTGCGAACCTAACGCCCAGCAGCGCCGCACCAGCAACACTTCATCACCTGCAGCAGATAATAGTGTGAAGAATATCAGATGCAACAGCGATGGTTGCCGCATTGCTATTAGAATGCAGGCGTCAACGTAAAATCATTTTAGACACCTGGGCGCGGTGTAGTTTCTGTGTGTTCGTCTGCGTAAATTAAAATTCATTTGGTTGTGCAGTGAAACTATATATCGACGGCTGAGTGGAAGATCGACCTATCTCGGCAGCTGGCTCGAAAACGCCCTTTCCCAGAAAATTGCTCAACAACGTTCTTTTTATGAGTTTTGGTTGAAAAAATGCCCTTTCCCAGAAATATATTGAAAATACATATGTTGATTTAGAGCATTTTTGAATCGGCATCTGAGATAGCGGGTTTCCAAGCCATTTCCAAGAGTACTTCAGAAAGCGTCAGATGTACTTCAGAACTGTAAAATGTTCTTCAGAAAGCGTCAAATGAACTTCAGACAGCGTCAAATGTACTTCAGAAAACGTAAAATGTACTTCAGAATAGTCAGTTGTAAATCCAACTGACTGACGTACATATTACGTTTTCTGAAGTACATTTGACGGTTTCTGAAGTACTCTTGGAAAACGATAGAGTGTGGTTTTCTTACGACGAGAGAGTAATTAACTTCTAAACTGCACTTGTTGGCAAGAGCGATTCTAATTTGGATTTCGATGCTGACATTTTTACTGGTGTTAATACTTTGGCGAAATTAAAACTGTCAACAGTGAAGTGTCTGCTTAGGCGCAAATGCACTGACTGTTTGTGTGATGACAGAAGAAACTTCGCCCAGTGAAACATATAGATATGTAGACAAAAGGGTTTTCTTAACAGCGGTCATCCCTCGACAGACAATGGCAAACCTCCGAGTGTATTTCTACCCTGAAAAACAGCTTCTCATAAAAAATACAATCGCCGTTCGGAGTCGGCGTAAAACTGTAGGTCGCTCCCCTTTGTGTGACAACATCAAAGCGCACGGCACAAATCGGAGGAGAAACTTGGCCTCACACCAACATTTGTTTAAGTGCCAATCTATTATTATTAGTTTATATGAATGTTACTTTTTGCTACTGAAATATGTATGTGTATATTTTGAACTCGTTGGGAATTTTGAGGGATACATTTTTAAGATGTGGGTAATACATTTTCAAAAACGTTACAACACAAAAACAAAAACAAGTTGATTTAATAGTTTTCCAAATATTTCGAGGACGGGGCGAGGAAAAAATATGAAAAAATCACATATCGATGGCTGAGTGGAAGATCGACCTATCTCGGCAGCCAGTTCGAAAACGCTCTATATCAAAAAACTTTTCAAGAACGCCCTATTTCAGAATTTAATTGAAAAACACCCTATTTTAAAATTCGGTTCAAAAACGCCCTGTCTCACTTCAAAATGTATTGAAAATATGCTGATATAGGGCGTTTTTGAATCGGCAGCTGAGATAGGGCGTTTTTGAAACGAATTCTGAAATAGGGCGTTCTTGAAAAGTTTTTTGAGATAGAGCGTTTTCGAACTGGCTGCCGAGATAGGTCGATCTTCCACTCAGCCATCGATATATACTCATCAAAATTATTTATGAAAAGAAATATATTTAAATTTTTTTTCTTGAAAAATTTTTCACATACAAATTATTTGATAAAAAAGAATTGGTATCTGAAAATATGCCGACTCAAATAAAAAAATTTAATTTAAATCACAATGGTAGCTCTGAATATTGCGAAATATTTAAGTATAATATTGGGGTGCACTCTACAATAATTTGAGTTAGGATTTTTGTTTTACACCGAAGTTGAATTTACAAATATTTTTATATATTTTTTAGAATCTTTTTGAGTATGCAGTTTTGTGTCCCATTAAATTTTAGTGCAATAAAGTGCAAGTTTTAAGCTACTGCAAAACTCCGTTGATTTTTAATATTTTTATGCTGACGGCTTTTTGCACGTTTTCCTTATGGGAGAAAATGAGCAAAACCGTTTTCAAAGAAAATTAAAAAAAAAATAAAATCCGCAAGTTTTGCAATCGCTTAACACTTGCACTTTGTTATACTAAAATTTAATGGGCTACAAAATTGTATACTCAAAAAAATTCTAAAATAGTTAAAAAAAATTTAATAATTTTAATGTACTAATTTTACTCAACTTCGGCAAAAAAAAAATAATAAAATTGTTTTAGAGTGCATCCCATAATACTACACTTAAATATTGCGCAATACTCAGAGCTACCATTGTGATTTTTTAAAATTTTTTTTTTGAGATGGCAATTTTCAAAAACTAATTTTTTTTATAAAAAAAATTGTATGTGAAAAATTTTTCAAGAAAAAAATTTTAATAATATATCTTTTCCTAGAGAATTTTGATGTGTATACGTGCGATTTTTTTCAGATATTTAGATATTTAGAAAACTATTAAATCTCTTTTTTTTTGTGCTGTAAAGTTTTAAAAAATGTATCAATCAAACTCATTGAGAGAGGCAAACTCATACTCGGCGCAATTTTTCATTTAAATGGAAATGGAATAAATCCTTTCACACAATCGTACTAAATTGCAACACTCAAGCGATTTTTTGTTTTTGCTACTGTTCCGCCTTTGTTGCCTTTAAAAAAGTGTTAATACCTGGCCTTCGCATTCAATTTATGTATAACGGACACTTATCGCCCAGTGTGATAGGAGAGAGAGAGAGAGAGAGAGAGAACGATAGTGCACGCAGCGACTGTCATTTAAAAGCATTTTAGTGTTTTGGTCGAAAACTTCTGGTCGACAGTGAGCTGAAGACGTATTCTGTGTTCGGGAGGGCGAGGCGATATTTCGTTAGTACAGTTAAGTGCTCAGCTGCCGCGTATACTGGAAGGATGTTAAAGTCAGCAACAATTAAAAATTTAATTGCATATGAAATCGGCCATAAAATCTTAATGGTTTCAGAAAGTTTTGCATTTGAACAGCGTTGTTAAAATGCTTTTAAAAAACCTTCAATTAACAAGCAACGCGTGCGCTGAGCTGCTTTGTATTGTGAATGATGGCATAGATATCCTTCAGCTTTTTAATTCTTTCCTGTAAGGACATCAGTAATCTACACGGGTCACTTTCACTGTGTTACTCAATTCTGCGCCAGCCACCTACCGACGCCCCTGTCACCCACTACGCTAACAAATTGGTAGTTTTCGTTGCCTTTGCACAAGCACATTTTCACCGGAAGTCGAGACAACAAAAACAGATATCCTTTTGTCAACTTTATCGCAACCCCGCATACCTACTTGTGTAGCTTGTCATTCAGCATTTAACGAATAATAATGCACAGTGTGCAGAGCAACAAGTTGAATGTGATGGGAAGCCAAGCTGGCTTGAGTTGCGATAAGTTGCGATGAGTTGAACGCCAAGTGACATTCTATTTGAGTTGCATGAATGCAAAGGACAGCGAACATGAAGTGGCGCGTTGGAGACAATGAAAATGATGAAGAATAGAGTGCACATGGACAATGCTTGGCAGCGATTTTGAAAATGTCCTTACTAATGCTGATTATGATGTTGAGTACGTGCTGCCACCCACCGGCGATGTTTTAGCTGGTGAATAATACAAAGAGACAAACCTACGCATACATTAATGGAAGATTACCTGTATGATACTGCGACATTCTTTTTTAAGTCGGACAGATTTCGTCCATACATAAAATATGCTAACACGTATTCGAGAAAATTTTTGCTTCGGAGATATGATCTGTCAAATTTTGGATTTTTTCGTGATTCTGCCGACATATAGTTAAATTTTTGAACTTTGGTTTTAAAATTTTGTCACACCCATTTCAAGAAGATTCTTTGATTGAAAAATTTGTGGAACAAATTCTGTTAACGAAGGAATTTTATGCCGAAATCCGCAATAAAATCTGTGTTTGGCAACTTTACTCCTATATTTTGCACGCACATTTCTAGGGATTTGTCGCCTTAAAAAAATCTTGCCGCACAAATATTATTTCTGGATAGGTATTCTATCGGAATCCGCAATAAAATTGAAACTTTTGTAAAATCCTGATTTTTTACAACTTGCTAAATATGCAAATTAAAAAAAACATTGCTGACTCTGACAAAATAAACAATCTGGTAAAAAAAAAATAAATAAAATATTTCAAAAATAGGTCTTGAAAAATGCCATTTTTTTTAACCGAAGAAAAAAATAAAAAAAAAATTCCTCAAATATGTGTTAGCTTATTTAATGCATAGAACTCATAAAACATTGCAAGCGAATCTAAAGTGTGATACCAAATTTGGTGTCCGATTTGAAAAAGAATGCCTCATATGTATATACATATGTACATTTATATATTTTTTTATTTATACCCTTCACATATTATCCTTGTGTTCAGTATACAATACCAGTCGCCATGGCAAGTGAGAGCTACGATTTACTTAGCATTTGAATACAAATTAATCCGCTCAATAGTTCGTTGATTATGGAAATCGTTATCCATTGTAAGAGCTGCCAATTTGATGCTAATAGAAATTGCTGCTAATATGGAAACGCAAATGAGCCACGCCACTGTGACTGGTGTTCATATGTCGTCGGAACTTACACAACAGCGAAATATAATTTTTAACATAGATAAATAACAAGTGTATAAAATTTCTTTTAAAAAGATACCAAACGATTTTTAAGTTCTTTGTAACAATCATTTGGTCGATAAACCCTCTATTTAACCTTTGTGCACTCTAAAACGAATTTTAACCGAAGAACTAAATTTAGAAGGCAGCCTTTTTTCGTTTTGTAAAATACGTACTATACGCTTTCGTTTTCGTTAAAAATTGCGCTAATATATTATTCATAGAAATATTAAAAAATATTCAAGCTTGTGATGGGTTGAACAGAACCTTGTGAATGGTGGAAATCAATTGTATATGAAGTAAAAGTTTCCATATACAAAAATTACAGCTTCTTTTTATTTTTTAAATATCTTTCAATAGACTTATAAGATGTGGTCATTTAGCAAGAAGTTTCTACTGAAATAAGGATAATTAAGGCCTTTTAAAACGTATAACGTTTTCCTCTTTTACATGGGATGACCTTGGTGGTATGCTATAAAATTTTGAGGTGGCCGAGCTTTGCTCAGAGAGCATAAACTTGAGTATCAAATAATTTTCAATTAACCTCTTGCTAAAAGATTATGTTTCACTAGTCTGTTGATATATAAAAAATAAAGCTATCACAACGACCTTCCTAGAAGCAAAGGTTGACGTGAGTGGCGTCCAAGCGGAGTACTACTATCGTCGAATACCCGATATCGTCGAGGCCTCTTTTATAGCACTTGAGGGAAGGAAGTAAAACGAAATGTCTGATAGCATTTGGAGGATGAAGTAAAAGGAAACTTGAAAATTTTTGAACGCCATCGCGACCCGAATTTTGTTATCGGCATCACTTAGTTCCAGCATGAAATGATTCATCTGACATAAATGGAAAAACAAGGAACTAATTTGATCATCTCGGATCGCGATAGACACATAAGGGACGATTTCAGTATTCCAGACACATACTTCACAAGTAACCAGTGGAGCCACACAATTTCCTTACTCAGCTGCCTAACGANATCGCGATAGACACATAAGGGACGATTTCAGTATTCCAGACACATACTTCCCGATGACCAATTATTTTATGTGATGAGTGCAGGCGGAAAAGGATGCAGAGCACAATACACCCCTCTTGACATTTAATTATTATTCAGCGTTTACTGAAGCTGACTAAAATGACATTTGTGCAGAACTAGATCACAAATAACCAGTGGAGCCACACAATTTCCTTACTCAGCTGCCTAACGTGGTGGTCTTGTCTAGCATGCTCCACTAAATAAGGATAACATACTTATCGCTCCAAAAAAGTGGTCTTTAAGAACAACGTTTCCTTCTATGAAGTCAATTTTCCACGCGAAATATATACAGCAATCGAAACGAGAAAATTGTAAAATCTGCAAATCTCAGCTACAAATGCACTACATGCATCCTTGCACCATTACAAATACAGTTGTGAGTATTGCAGATTGATTGGCTCGATTGCACTTGCAAATCATTGACTGGTCATTCTATCTGTGGAGTGCTCATAAGTGCATGGACACGTTTGTAATCAAAATCCACTTTGGCCTGCAAGCAGTTGGCATACACAACATATGTACATATGTACATAGAACGCGAAAGCGTATATATGTACATATATTTACGTATGCTGGTGGTGATTCTCCCATTCATTTCGAACTTGACCGCAAACAAAAGAATTCCGCAGATGCTGTGCATGGTTGAAAGAAACGCTTAAAAGCTCAAAAGTGATTCGTCGATTTGTATGCAATATGTATGTGGGAGATCCATGACTGCATGTGTGAATTTGTTTGTACGCGTTGATTGGCACTAGAGCGCGAAAGTGCAAAAGAGAATTGTCAGCACTTCGCGCGCGGTGGATATGCAAATAAATTGAATGTATGCCAGCAGTTCGCATACACATGTATGTACATACATATATATGTATTTATCTGTGTAGTTAAAACTACATGCATATATGTATCCACGAGCATCTGCGCATTCACTACATACCTATATCAACACTTAACCGCTTACTGCTTTCAACACACTTTGCACGCACTTAAAACACCCATTTCATAGTCTAATTGTGCTGTCAAAAGCATTTACGCTGATTTCCGCTACTGCTGCTGTTGTTTTTGAGTTGGTTTTGAAGTTGGTATGCAAAAATCAGCCAAGTCACCAACAGCAATACCGACATCAAAAGAAAAATTTTGCGCTGCTGCTATTTTGCAAGTTAGCAGATTTGCGTGTTTTACGTTAAATTTTGAATTTGAATCGCTAAGGCACGGTGCACATTAGAGCGATATGATACGCGATACGATTCGGTATGAGATATGAAAGCGATATCGACATGCGCGCAGTCCAAACGAGACCGATACCACATGCGATGCGACACGCGATATCCATCAAGTGCGGTGTGATAGCAAAACGTGTCGCACGGCCGATACACACGCGATATTGGATCCATTCAATACCAAAAAATTATTACGCATTGTTACTAGTGCTATCAAATAATGCTTGGTGTTTTTTATGTTTATAAAATTAATTTGATTGATGTAAATTACTAATTTGCGCTCATATTTCAGTGCGTCTAATATAACTTGCTGGTATTGACTTAAGCATAATGTGAGACATGTTACCGAATTTTTAGCTGCCATAACTAATAACATAATATACATACAATTTGTCACATGTTCGCAAAAAAATTTTTTTAAAAAGGAAGCTAAATGCAACTTAAAGCTACAGCTGTCAGCTCCTGTTTTATGATGAAAGCTCTTTACAGGACAATCACGGGCATACATACAACGAAGCGATAATACATAAGCGAAAGTTAAAGAGCATTTAATCTAATAAATTTAATATCTCCGCCCACATCGGCCTTCAAATTTAGATAAATCACCAGCTCAGGCGGAACTAAGAATATACGTCTGGGCTCCATACACAGAATATTTCTGCACTTGCTAACCATAAAAGCGCAAAGTTGTTCTCGATGAACAACAACATCGCCTCCATGCTTGTACTAAGTCCACCAATTTTCGTTCTAAATACGCTCACCACATCCTCTTGTCGCTGCATGCTGTGAGAATTTACGCTGCCAAGCCACAATTCAATGCTGGCACTCTAATTATTTAAGCTATATAGTCGTCTGTAGTCTGTAGCCGGAAACAACAACAATAAATAAAAAAAAAAACAGAAATGCATGCTTATACGCATACTTATGCAAACACCTAAGTTGAGTAATGTTTTGTGGCCGCCAGTGACTAGTAGCTCAAATGACAGTAAGTAAATTAAATTAGCTTTTGTGTTGCATACACTTTTTAATTAGAATGGACGGTCGTCGGTGGGTGCATTGGTTGCCTGGTTGCCTGGTTGCAACTGATTACGAGTATCATTAGCACTGCCGGCTGCCTTACGCTGCGCGGTTGCCATGTTAGTGCAAATGAGTTTCAGCATATGTTGGTGTAAATTGTAACAAATTAGCACAGTTACACAAAAATGGCAATTCAAGATACGAAAATGTTTGGAATTTGCACCCTATTGCCCTTTAAATGAACCAAGCTACTACAAAATCAACAAAAATAACTTCGAGCAGCGGAAGGATGTTGCAACTTGCTTCCAAAGTAGGCTCTTCTTGAGTGGCATCTGCACTGACGAGTCGACCCACAGCTTCCAGCCGTGGTGTTGTGGATAAACCGACGGGGTGTCACTGCAGCTGAGAAGTCATATGTGGGTATTACTATGCCTTCCAAAATTATGAAGTGCCACGGTGACCAGCAAGCAGTTCAGTCGCCTAAGGTATCTAAGGTCATGTTCGGATATTCGAGTGGTTCAAAAGAGTATGGAAATGCAAATTCGGCACAAGGGCACAGAAAAAAACACAGGTGCTGCCTTTTAAGTATTCAGCAAAATTTATATACATTCGAGCTTCTAACGCCTTAGGTAACATAGATCAGGTAGAGGGAACGACGCAATCTCCAAAGATTAAAACCGAGGGAAACCCCTGGACCATCTCCAAGTTTTTAAAATGCCGGACTCCACTGCAGACTTTTCAAGCGCATTATTATCCGCAACGAAGAGTGGTTGGTTCCTATCAAACTCTCCGTGCCGGTGAAATTGATGAAATCCTCAGATATTGCAACCCAAATCTCTCGGCGTACAGGGTTATGCGGTCCGAAAAAATCGTGGAACCTTGCTGGCAAGCCGTTTGGGCCGAGGTTAAGCGGTGAGGATATGGTTAACCTAGGGCCAAATGCAAGAAGTGAGTCACATAGAGGAAATTACCCTAAATATTTCTGCTATTGCCTCTTCTCTGGTGGTTTTCGAGTTCACACGATTTCTTCTGTTCTGCTACCTCTACTGAATTGAATTGGAGGGCTTCCCATGGCCAATTATTTTCGGGTCTTAGATAAATCAAAATCTCGTTGAACGAATTTCATCCAATTAGTACACCCCTTAGGAACCTGAGATGAATAAAATGGGAGGTCTACCGTGAGAATACGAATTCCTTAATGCCACCTGAAGAGAACTCAAATTACTCAACTTTTATAAATGGCCAAAAGATATTTCCATTTTTTTATTCGATTTAATAATAGACAGATCAAGGTATTTTAAAGAGTTTCCTCTTCTGTCTCCAAGGCTTAGGAACAGAGTTATTTTTAGAAAAAGCCAACAATATTTCGTATGTTCTTTGATTCACATTTGTTTTAAAGCCCTATAATCCCTGAAGTTAAATCACGCTTTTAGTTTGGATGAACTACACTTACAACTGGACACACACCGACCCCTCAAAATTTTTGAAACATTGCATAAGTTTAAATATAATTAAATACAATCAAACTTTGAAGGACTTTAAACTTCTCGTTTATTTTTGCTTGGCAATGTAATCAGTGGAATTTCACTACTTAACAAATTTACTTTCGTTATTAATGAGTATATAGGTCATGAGCATTGGTCTGGTTATACAGTGTACATACGCATGTACATATACTTTGACCTTAACTTATGATATGCGGCTCAGGGATCTAACCTTGGACTTACAGTACTAGTCATTCGGGTATGCAGTGTTTTGTAGCCCATGCCATTGTAGTTTACTAAAATGCAAGTTTTAAGTGGCTACAAAATACCGTTGATTTTGGACATTTTTTTTGTTTTGTAGACGGTGCTGTCAAGCATAACTTGTATGGAAAAAAATGCATGACAATGTCAACAAAAAAATTGCCAAAAATCAACTGTATCTTATAGCCACTTTAAACCTGCATTTTGTTGTACTACAGTACGGGCTATAAAACTGCATACCCGAAATTTTTACAAAATATTACTCTGTTATTCATTACAGGTCCTTAGCATAGCACACTCCTTCGGTGAGAAGTTTTTTAAAAAATATTCAGCGGAACAATTTTCTCAAAATCGGCAGGAATGGTCACCGTATACATAATACATATCTGTGGGAATGCATTCAGTTAAGCACATAACTTAGAGACAAGCAAATACATACATTAGGGTGGGAAATTGCGAAATTGGGTTCCTTAGCATTTTCATGTAGTGTCGTTAAGAAGCGCTTAAATTTTGTAAAAAATAAAAAAAAATTTTAGGGGTTTTTTTTTTTTTTGATATGGAGAATTCATTTCTGCACTTACCTTTTTCTTAAAACCTGCACCAGAGGGCGCAACAGTGAAAATGTTCATATTTTCTTCGAAACCCATTTTCGCCATTTTATAAACTCCAAATTTATTTTAAATCCATGGTTTCTACGGCAAATTTGCTTAGAACTACAAATAGAGTCCTCCAATGCTATACGCGCATAGTCGTAAAGAATTTAGCCGCGCTAACATACATTCACATATTTTTACTTAAGCACAACCGCTTTCAGGTTACCACTGTATGCGGCTCAATAAAAGTCAATTTGGAAAACCAAGTAGTACTTATGTATTTCCTTTGCAGGCATAATACATATCCATGTGCAGGCTATTGCTTGCCGTTACACCCACCAGTNTATTTCCTTTGCAGGCATAATACATATCCATGTGCAGGCTATTGCTTGCCATTACACCAAAGTGAAATAGTTATATAGAAAATACCAGCAGATTTCATGTTTGCTACTTCAACAAGAAGAACGGCATTTGCTTTGTTACATATCGTCGCCCGTATGCCAGAAATATGAATGTGTAAAAATTAAAATTTTGGGAAATAAAGTTTGAAAGTTTTTTTTTACGAGTCTTAATTCTACATTTATGCAATTCAAATTGTAAAATATGTGGTTTCCGTGCAAGAATGTGCATGAATGTACCTCAATGTACCAAAGTAGTTTTTCCTTTTGTTTACAAAGCAAATTTTGAAAAAAAAATCTATCTACTATCTTACCTTATATGCTACCGTGATCAATTTGCGCAGTTAAATTCTCTTGTAAAGTTGATCTCTGTAATCATCGTCATTACCAATATTCTGTGCGTTCATTGCGGCGTACCTACTACGTCTTTACGAGCTCCTTTGCAAACTTGGAGGTGCAAACTTTTCTATGTAAAACAAAACTTTTAGCAACGTGATGATTTCAATTTCCAATTTTGTGCCAATGGTCGATTGATTGCCGACACGCGCATCGAGCAAGCTTCAGAAGTTATTTTACTAAATTACCATTGTGCACATTTTTTGTTTGAAATTTTTGTATTGCAATTTGAGTTGTTGAGCGCTGAAAAACTCCTCTTCATCAATCGAGTTGAACACGCAAAAGTTTCGAATCAAACTTTTGCTTGATTAATGATGCAAACGTGTTTCATTTGTTTTGATGAGTTTATTTACGCATAAAGATGTATTTTTACGATTCGTAGGAGTTGTACATTTTTATGGTTTAGTTTTAAAGCGTAATAAAGTGAGGGAACTAAATATTTGAAAGCGTCAAAAGAAAAACTACAAAGTGCTTGTACGGCGTAATGGTCAAAATATTCCTTTCGCAGCTTTAGCCCACAGTTTAAGATGAAGGTAAGCCTGCGAAAATTTTCTAGTGGGGATCGCAATAGCTCTGTCGTAAACCAAATTCGTTCAGAACTCTCGCCGTGCAATGTAGATTTTCATGTAAATTCTTTTGTCAAAAAATTTCCAGACCGATTCGGGTGACCTTCGTAAATTTTCAAAGTGTGTGCAAAGCTTAAAATAAAGCAACTTAAGTTGGTTGGACTTAGCTTCGAAATATTTTTCACTCATCCCCCCTCTGCTTTTCTGTCATGTCTTACTTTGTCAAATATTATTAAAATCAAATAACCACATCCTTCCATAAAACAGTCAGCTCTTTTATGATTTAACTACTAATTTTTTTTGTGCAGAATGCTAATCTAAATTTAATATTTTGAGTGAAAGCAAAGCGAACATTTTGTTTTGAAATATCTGAAAATTCATAAACCAAATTTCCATTTTAATTAAATTGGTATTTTGTGTAGCGTAAAATGGCACTGTCAAGGATCTACGAAGGGAGAAATAACACTTCCAAAGTGCTGGCGACGGCGGAGGTAGTCTGAAAAGTAAAAAAAAAAACTTTAAGATTGGAATTGAATACGGGGACTGCGCCATTTAACTAAACGAATGAGTGACATTAAATAAAAAGGTGGTTGGGTGGGAAACGATGGTTCTGAAAAAGCAAAATTGAATTTGGCGCAAAACTTTTGTTTACACATAAATTCAATTCGATGTTGACGCTCTGAGAAATCATTCGAAATTTAAGCAGATAAATTAAGGATAATAACTCAATTTCACCTCGAGTATGTCCCTGAAATAAAGAATCCGTATCAGCAATTTTGCACAACAATTTACTTTTTACTTCTTTTATCATTTCTGTTTCTTTTAACACCATACACTGTTAGTCCGCTTTTATTGTTGCCTTTTTCACTTTATTGCATAATTTATTATGTTTTGACCTGTCTGCGAGTAACGAATGGCGAATTGTATAATTTCCGATATGTCATCTAAATTTTTGATAGAGCGTCTGGTCGCCATGCCGCCACTTTCTAACATCTACGGGAGAAATTGCGCAAATTTCAAAATAATTATTGGCAATTTTCGTACACGTTTTGAATGTAAATCGTATTACAAGCTCAGCCGCTGTACGTATGTATGCTTATGAAAAGCGCAAAAATCAGCAAAAGAGAATGACGTGCATAGTTATTTATGGAAGTATTTTATCAGCATCACAATTGAATTGAATAGGAATTGAAAAATTAAAATGAATATTTACACACAATTATAACGGGTGATTTTTTTGAGGTTAGGATTTTCATGCATTAGTATTTGACAGATCACGTGGGATTTCAGACATGGTGTCAAAGAGAAAGATGCTCAGTATGCTTTGACA
>NW_016161077.1:30699-44345 GCF_001687245.7 Rhagoletis zephyria
GATCTAAATATGTCCATTCTTTTCTTCATTTACATATTCACCCCCACCATTGTTATTAGGTTAGGTATTTAAATTTTCCTTCCTCTTTGTCTTTATATCTAGGTTTCTTTACTTTTATTTTAATTTCTGTATTTATCACTTTCTTCTTCTCCATACTCAACTTTACCTTCTTCCTTGTTTGAGTCTAATCTATTCATGTACATACATAGTACATACATTTTATTCCTGAACTGCTGCTTAGCACGTTTCTTTAATTCGCTATCAATATTAAAGCATACATTTGGGGGGCATTTCCGCCCCAACCATGTACATGTGTGCATTGGTATTGGTGTGACTTTTGAATTGATTTTTTCGCTCTATTTTAAACTGATTTGAAATTTTAAAAATTGCCTGCACATCAGCATCAAAATACCTTTCTAATGATATATAACTAGTTTATACCTTAGAAGTATAGTTTAGCCGTAAAAGGGGTGTAAAGGAAACATGATTGCCTATTTATATAATGATTTCAAAAGCATATAGCGCTTTTCTTAAGTGCTCTAGAACTAAATATTTTTCACACATCCGTGTATACAAACTTTTAAAATCCTTGTGGTTACTAATTTAAAGAAAATTTGTGAATAGAAAGTGTAAATGGTTTTAAAAACCAACTATATAAGAACGTTTGTAACGCCTGAATGACAAAACAAAAACAAAATTTTAATTAAGAACTTAACCCCCACATAAGTGTTTTTTTTTATTTTATTGATCTTAAATTCCAACGCACGCTCTTTGGTCTCATTATGACAAGCTTGTGATTTTTTTATATACATATATCTCCAACGGCGGCACCCTGAGTCTAAGATCTTTATAAAGCAGAACTAGAGAACTGTAAGTCTGAAATTAAAAAATCTAAAAGGTACTTCTGCGAAATGATTTGTTGTGTTGTGTTATGTTGGGTTGTGTTGTTATGTTATGTGAAACTTTACTCGAATATTATATTGTTAATATGCGTAGAAGCAAATTTCAATAAAAGCACAGATTGAATTGAGAGAATAAAAGCAGAGATTGATGTTTATCACGGTAATGCTGCGAGTATCCTTCGCAAACGACGTAATTCGCAAATGATAAGAAATTATTTTCAAAGCAACTACTTAAATACCATAGCCACTCGTAGGATTTAAAAGCATCATTTAGTGCTCAACATGTTGCTGCAACATATAACCTGCGTAATTTAAACCATTCAATGCTACAAGTGTCATTGCGGTAAACACAAATTTATCAAAAAAATAATAGCGCTATATACATATACATATATGTGTGTACGTATCCTTACTTTACAAACAAAAACACAAGCACACACCACAGCGCGCTCCAGCTAACCCAATAACCCAAGAGGCCTCTCCGTCTAACCGATGAAAAAGAAAAGCTGGCTACCTTGAACAGCTCCCTGGCTGCCTACCACAACAAATGCAATTTTTGAATGCCAGCACCCCAACTAACTGCCGCCAAAGCTTGCTGTTGTTGATTTTGTATCAGTGTTGCCACAAAAAAATTACCAAATTCCTCAAAACCAAATGAAAGATCCTCAAAATCCGAACAAATTACTCAAAATTTTCTTATTTACTATTTACTGGTACTTAGTATAAAAATTAATTACGTTCTCCAATTCAATTGGTAAATTTATTCTAGCGGTTCAAACAAAGTATCACCGTTATTTTTTATGCCTTGGTTGTATATAATATTTCTGCAACTATATCAGTGCTCAATCTGGTCCTCAAATGAGTCCTACACATTTTTAAACTACTAAATATACGTTCTACTGAAAAGGACTATATTAGTAATGGGAATATAATTTTTGTAATTGGGAAACTTAAGAATGTTTTAATTCAAAAACTTTTTTCCTATAATTTTTTGGTTCTAATGAAAAATCCATATGAATATCCTTATGATTGAACCATTCGTTATCGAGATTTTGCAAGTTCGAAATAAGTTGAAAATAAAACGGTGGAATGAAAAAAATTATCGATAACATTTTGAATATTTAGCGGCTTGACAAACCAAGCGAAATATCCCTTTGCTTAAAGCTATTTATGTTATGTATGGAGGTTTTTGAAGGTTTGACTAGCCATTTGATGGAAATGTGAACAAAAATCAAAACTTTTTTATTTTCTGGCCACCATGTTGAGGTTTGATCAAACCGCTTACATTGTGTATGACAATATCGCCTCATTCGCAACGGAATTTTTACCAAATGAGGACGCAAGAGAGAAAAATCGAAGAAAACCAAACCTTTTTACATTGTGAACCATATGGTGTATGGCGAAGGTTTGACGAATGTTTGGTAAGCCGCTTGTGTGGTGTATATCGCTCTTTATAAAACTTTTTGTTCAAAAATTTGATGAGCGATTTAACAACTCCCCTTTGTAAAACATGGTTGCATTTGTTATCTGCAAATATATCGAGAGACAATTCTTAAAAAATTACTCAAAATAAAAATCCTAAAAAAAATACTCAAGCGCTACCGAAATTCCTCACGCTTTGAGGAATTACTCACAAAGTGGCAACACTGTTTTGTATGGACTGACTGCGGTTGGCTGTGAGCGCTAGCTGATGCCCGGCGCTCCAGCGCACAGTTATACATATTTGCATACATGAATTCCTTCCTACATATGTTCCTTTGTTCACTTCAAAAGTGTTAGCTGTTTCATTCCAGTGCGTTTCAGTGCAAAAGCTTTCCTCGACGAAAAGGAATTTTGCCCAGCACGACACACTTTTCCCAACAAAATTTTCAGTCTCGCGGCCAAACTTGAAATGAACGGTTAGAAAGTACGGAAAAGCGTATGTACATACGTACATACATACTCTATATTCCCCTACTCTTTCGTCTTTGGTATTGCGAAAGCGCGGTGGCCGTGGAGGCTGCTAACAGATATTCGCACATACAATTAGAAAAATATTTACTGCATTCGTGTAAAGGTGTTGCGCTAAACCTCGCGGAAAAATTAGTAAAAGTGTTGGTGTGAAAATATTTATATACTTTTATTGTGTGTGTGTGTGTGTTTGTTGGTTTTGTTTATGATTTTCGTTTGCATCTGCAGCTGGATTAATGTGTTGTGCAGAAATAACACAGCACAGCTTTGTCAGAGATTTTGTGCGCAAGTCAGCGGGCATGTGGCAGGTGCCAGCTACCCGGCGGCAAAAGGCATTGGTCATATGAACAATATAAAAGCAATCCGTTAAATCCAATTTTGCGCTTAGCTTACTATTAAGCTTTGTGTGAAATCTGATTATAACGAAAATTAGGTTTGTGATTTTATGCCATGAAAAAGCTAGTTTTTCAAGTACAGAATCAAATAAATTTTACTTGGTTTTCCAATTTTAATTAAAAAAAAAAAATTAACAATATTACACTTATCACTACGTTGACCATCCGTACTTTATTTCAAAGGACAGTCCTTTTTCTCAAACCGCTGTCCTTTGCAACACCAAGACGCAACGAGATGAGCGACACCAAACTAATGAACACTGTTCGCCGCTGGGACGTACACTTTTCGGGAAGAAACGTACTGCAGGATTTCAGGACAATAATTGAAGAGCTGATGGTGCTTACCGACGAATTTGAGCTCCTCAAGAGCGAAGAGGCCAGGCAAAATAGACAGGTNATTCGTGTAAAGGTGTTGCGCTAAACCTCGCGGAAAAATTAGTAAAAGTGCTGGTGTGAAAATATTTATATACTTTTATGGTGTGTGTGTGTGTGTTTGTTGGTTTTGTTTATGATTTTCGTTTGCATCTGCAGCTGGATTAATGTGTCGTGCAGAAATAACACAGCACAGCTTTGTCAGAGATTTTGTGCGCAAGTCAGCGGGCATGTGGCAGGTGCCAGCTACCCGGCGGCAAAACGCATTGGTCATATGAACAATATAAAAGCAATCCGTTAAATCCAATTTTGCGCTTAGCTTACTATTAAGCTTTGTGTGAAATCCGATTATAACGAAAATTAGGTTTGTGATTTTATGCCATGAAAAAGCTAGTTTTTCAAGTACAGAATCAAATAAATTTTACTTGGTTTTCCATTGGTAATTAAAAAAAAAAAATAAATAATATTACACTTATCACTACGTTGCCCATCCGTACTTTATTTCAAAGGACAGTCCTTTTTCTCAAACCGCTGTCCTTTGCAACACCAAGACCCAACGAGATGAGCGACGGCAAACTAATGAACACTGTTCGCCGCTGGCACGTACACTTTTCGGGAAGAAAGGTACTGCAGGATTTCAGGACAATAATTGAAGAGCTGATGGTGCTCACCGACGAATTTGAGCTCGTCAAGAGCGAAGAGGCCAGGCAAAATAGACAGGTGGCATACAACCAACTCCCCCCGTGGCGAAGGGAACAGTAGAAAGAAATCCTCCTAGCGATGCAAAGAACCTGGACACCGTTGCTTCTAATACCGAGGAGCTAAGAAACAATTCTATTCCACGTACGACCAGGATAACTATCTCTCTGAATACTGCTTACACGCGACACTGCCAACTTATCCGATGCTAAATTGCTGACCAAAATATGCAACTCCAAAGCAATACCGATCCCTACCACTTCCGCTTAAACTAACTTACAGCAAGAAACAAAAATTGTTGGCCGCTACTAGACACCGGCGCCGCGGGAAGACTCAACCATCCAGCCGTCGCAACGATCAACTTGTCACCAAACGTGCGCCTCAAACAAGAGCAGGTAGTTAAGACCACGTTGGTCTTAGTGAGCCCAAATCTCACCGAACATATCTATCTAGATACTATGCCAGATGACCAACAACTAGCCGCAGCCAACACGCGGACCCAGACACACCAGCCAAGTTGTGCGCGTTAAAGGCTCAGTAAGTCTAGACTTAACTTAACTTACATAAGAAATCTTCAGTGATTACTCAACACGTCAACTTAGCCAGAAGCGAAAATATTTTGTTGTATTTTTCTTTTCAGCTAATTGCCACTTTGCCGTCTATAAGCCACATCAAAAAATTCTTGGACAAGAATATATTGCGTTGGCCGTGCTGCTAATGCTCTAGCCGTAGCTCACCAGTCGTTTCGGCGTAATACGCAGCGTCCGGGATTACTCCGATCGGAGTAGATTTACTCCGATTTCTTTTTTTTTAATTTAGGGAGTAGCCCTACTCCGCTTGACCAGAACATCACCGTCAATATCTTTCCCCCATGCTCTCGCTTCCTTGGACGTAAAGTTGCCGGCTCTTTAATTATAGCGCCTTGTTTGTATTCGAATTAAACACACAAGAGTACTGTATTTTATTTAGTGAGGGTTAATGGAACCTTCACCTGGCTCTGTAGCGGCCGAGCTTTCCTTAGCCTTTGACAAAACCCACCTTATAAGTTAATTAATCACATAACTTCCATGAAATTTTCCATACTAGGGTAAGGGCCGCGCCTGATTATAATGCTATCACGGAGTGTACTTAGTTCAATCACTGACAGAGCGGACACAAATTAATATATTATTTTCACCGCGCTGGAAATTTCATCAATAGAATGTGACATAAATTGACAAGAAATCTTCAATTCGTATATTTGAATATGAACCACTCGATTACTCCGTCAACTTTTACCTTACCAAATAGGTACTGAAAATTGATTAGATGTAGTCAATTTCTGCACCACTCCTCTACTCTCAGCTAAACCTATCAATTTCACACCAACAATGCTGCTCTCAATCATCTCCATTCATTTATGTTAGAGTAATGTGCGTGTGCTTTAAAACAATTTTTTTTTTTTAGATTTAAGGCTGAACTCATTAAATATTTAATGAAGATTTGTAACATTTACAAACCATACCACAAAAGAAATGGAAAAAAGCAATTTTAAACTAAGAGATGAGGAATTTCCAATGTGGTCAGCGTGCACGAATGCTTGCACACACTTCCATGTAAATTGCAAATGGGGAAGCGGCGCACAATGGTCGGAGAGACAATGTTTTATGCGAAAAGGCATATTTGAATACTGTGATAAATTAACCGGAATAAAGATATTCGTATTCATAAATGTCCTTGAGTTCGTTGATTATTACTTTCAATGGCATCTGCTAAGTAAGCCGTTGAGTCCATTTAATTCATCGCATTCCATCGTGGTAGGTTCTGACAGCTATGTGTGCTAAATTATCAATACCTTAAAAATATGTTTTTTTTTTCAAGAAATATTTTTGTTTCAAATATGTATAACTAAAAGTAAATCAAGCCGCGCATACTGACGCCAAAAAGAGTGGCGGCTATTTCAATTTCACTAGACCAAATTTAACAGTTTTTCATATAGCCATATATATATATATATATATATATATATATATATATAGTTTTTTTGTAGCCACCCCAAATTGCATTTTGAGTTCAATAGAAATGAATGGGCTATAAAGCTACATAAGACAACATTTTCTAAAAATTCTTAATAAAAAGTGTGAAATCTTTGAAAATTTACTGAATTTTTGTAATTTTTGCACAAAGTTTGAAACGTGGATCTATGCTATTATTTTTATTTATTATTTTGTGTTATTATTTCATAATTTGATCGCAAATGATTTGTAAATATGTTCCCTCGGATACTTTAAATCAGCGAACAGTTATTGATGAAAAGTGTCCCTGAAAAATTCACTATGAAAGAAATGTTCTTCAACTAAGTGATACATACCAATCGATTTGTTTTTTTCATCCAGAATCAAATTTTAAAATAAATTTTTATTTGTAATTTTTATGCAAAATTTAAAAATATAACAATTCTTTTTGATTTTTATTTTATAAATGTAAAATGACCATTATTTTAGATGTTCATCTAAATAATCTGAAAATAATAGTTATTTTTCATTTTTGTATTATATGTCTTAGATAACTGTTATTGAAGTCTTTTATTTATTAACGTCATCAGTAAAAATCAGTCAGTGACTTTTACTTTTACAAGTCACAATATAAATCAGTAACCTACTTTTATATTTTAAGTTAGACGTATAAAAGTCAATACAATTTTTCGCAGTTAAAAAGGTCATGGATAACAAAAGTTTACTACGTCTTATAAAAATGACTTTTATAAGTATAATTTAAAAAATAAAAACCAGTGACTGATTTATATTTATGACTTTTAAAATTGAAAGACACTGACTGATTTTGATTTATGACTTTTATAAATAAAACTCTTCAATAACTGTTATCTAAGACATTTAACTTAAACTCAAAAATAACTGCTATTAGCAGATTATTTAGATAAAAATTAAAGGATTTGGTATTTTGGATTTATAAAATAAAAATCAGAAAAAACTGTTATTTAAAGAGTAATTAAAAGAAACCAAAAAATACCTGTTAAAGAGCAATTTTAGAGAAATTGGAACCAAAAATTTTTTCGCATAAGTAAAAAAAAAAATATTTCTTCGTTTTTCGAAGTTAGCCTCCGAAATCGAAGTTCGAAATATGGCCTTTGGTAAAAAGTTATTTTTAAGTATTGTATGCAAATAACTAAAAAAGTAAAAGTATAGACGTAGTCCGCCTTTTGCTCTTATTTAAACGGTATACAACTTTTTTTGTGCAAACTTATATTACAGGTCCCTTATAACACTTAAAAATCAGTTAAAAATTTTGTGAAATATAATTCTTTGGATTTTTCGAAGATCTGACCCTTGATCCCTTATAGCACCTGTAATATAAGTTTGAACAAAAAAGTTTTATACGGTTTAAATAAAGGCGAAAAGCGGACCAAGCGCATATTTTTACTTTTTAGTTGTTTACATACAACACTTAAAAATACTTCCACTATTTGCCCCGCGTAGATCCGCCCATGATTCGGACTTAGCATTACAAAAAAACTACGATCCTGCAGTCTTGTTATAAACGTAACAGCCCTTCTAATGTTTCGCGTAAAACATGACTTCCCAATCACTGTGCGGCGGTTATCTTTATCTTGGCTTATTTGCTTTATAGCATGTAATTATTTTTATTTCTCCAATTTTTCACACTTATTAGCTAGCATGTCGATATTCGTCTTTTGCTTATTTACGCACAATGAAAACAAAATTTTAATTGGAAAATTTTGCGTGCGTAAAAAAAAAAAAAAATTAAATTAAATAAGATGCGGGTAAATTGAAAAGAAAATATTAGCATTTTTGTGGTCTCCTTTTATTCGCAGTGTCGTGCGGTAGTAGCAATAAGCATGGAAAGTTTAACTAGCAAAAATAAAAATTTTCATATTTTTCATTTAAATGTGAATTAAAATTTAAAGAAATCGCTGTTTATTTTCTTTGCGTTTGGTTGTTTGCCCAAAATTATGCAGAGAAATGGAAATTAGCCTACGGAAGTACCGATGTAGCTGATGTAAACTGTCTGTGTGAACAAGTGATGGAGTGCGTCAACAAAAGACAAAATTAACAAAACAAAAACTTTTGCAGCAAAATACTCAAAACAACAAATGAAAAGTATAAAAACCCATCCATGTTAAATTCAACTTTTCTTTTGAAAAAAAGAAACTTACTACCGCAGACCAAAACAAAACCTCATCAAACGCTTTCAAGCTTAAGCGCAATACCAACAACTGCTGTGGCAGTTTAAATCGACAAATGTAACAGCAAAAGCTGTCTAAATAATTTAGCTGAGCCATTAAATTTACGCGAGCTATCTCAAAAATAATCGCAAAACACAAAGCACAAACATATACCTCTGCATCTAGACCGTTCGAGTGAGCCCAAAATTGAATAAAGCGCCAAAGATAAGGAGAAGTCACAAAATTATCTCGGTAAGCAAACAAAACAGAAAAAGATTACAAAATTTAAAAGCGCCAAGAAATTTACTGTCAGCGAAATTTTCCGACAAAATAAAATTCAATTTAAAACGCGTTAAAACATTTTCGCCTTCGCAGGATAGTTTATTTTTGTATGAAAATGGACGAAAGCAGCAAAAAAGGAAAGGTAATCATGTTTATAAAAACACACCGATATATCCACTGACAAGCAAGTGTAAGGAATAAAAAAACCTTCAGAGACGACGCAGTTGGTCTGATTTAAGTCATTGGTTTAATTCTCAAACATAATGCCGATCCGGGTCATTTTCGATGACAACACTGATCAGAGAACGTAGAACATGGAGAATATGCAAAATTAGTATAGACCTCGTCGGTGGTTGTTCACTAGGGTGGTCAAAAAATAGTAAAGTCGGAATTTTAATGCTCTTACCCCTAGGATTGTACTATATCGAAAAAGTATACTCCTATTTTTTTATTTTGAAATCAAAAAATATTTGGAGATCGCTCCAAGCGCTCAAAGCTTTCCACGTATTTTATATGAGGAAAAACCACTTTTAGTAGAAATGGTATAGCATTATTGAAAATCAATATTTTTCGATCGGAAAACTCAGGTTCTCTTCAGGAACCTTTCAATAGTAATACCCATATATTCATTTAACCGTTGATCCCCCTCATTGTATTATTATTATATATACACATTTTTATAAATTATTATATAAATAAAGAAAGTAATATATACGTGCATAGGCAATATTGTGTGCAAATCTTCCATGCCAATATTTAATCACAATTATGAGTTTTAAGTTATGGGCCATATACGTTACATACGCAACTACGGGTATATGAGCATAAGTGGTTGTTTTTACTTTTTGAGTATATCTTTTTTAATCTTCTTCTTTATACAACATTGAAGACAATGCACTTTCTAAGATATGTGTGCCACCATTTTCGACCAAAAACGCGTTTGACAGCCAAATGAAGCATTGTGGCCTGGCTGGCACTTTTATGGTAATTATATGAAAAACAAAATCAATATTCGCATCTGAAATTAAGTAATTGAGAAAAAAGGGTTAGCCTGGCAGATGCCTGCTATGTAATTAATGTATTTATGCCTAAATACATAGTAATTTTCGCATCGTGAAAACAAATTGAATCAAGCAAATTTTCGTGAAATTTTCAACCAACAGGTTTACGAACTAAGAAATATTCATTCAATGTCCACAATATGCTTTAAGGGTAAATGAAAAATATGATGGCAAATACTAAGATTAAAACTCATTTTGACCATTTAGCATTCATGCTGTGAAAAACCATTCAAAAAAATGCGCGCCGAAAAACCCGTACTGCAGAAAAAAATTCACATTTTTAATTCTTTACTTTATTTGCGTGTTTACCCATATATGCTCAGCATATTCCAGTACCGAACACGAAAATGTGTGTATGCACAACAAGCGGCCGCCGAAGATTATTATTTCAAATAATTCATCATTTTAGTAAAGCAATTCAAATGGAAATAAGTCCGAAAAAGATAGAGAAAAGGCGTGTCAAAAAATGTAAAGGTGAAAATGAAATCACGCATTTTTTTGTAATAATTTTTTCTGCAGCCAAGCCCGACTAATTTTTTATTATTATGAGCCATAGGCTAGCTGAATTTATCCCTTTCAACTCTTCGCCTTTCAAGCTGTAAGGTAATTTTTCTTTTTAAGCACAGTGTTTGCTTTTATAAATTTGACATTTTCTCACCTCGCCGCCAATAGTTGTTAGCCATCAATCAATGTCAGCACCTGGCAGTCCTTTGGGCATAAAAGTAAAAATTATCATGCTTTATCACTATGTATTTTTACAACGCTTTTATCAACTTGCAATGTTGTGTTCCAGAAACTTTCAATGTTGTGTTCCAGAAACTTTCAATGTTGTGGGTCCGACACCATAAAGCAAAGCTTTGAAAAGCTCCTATAAAAAAGCATAGTGAATAGGGCGAGGTAGATGACATCTAGATGTCGCCCTATGTACTACGTTTGCTACACCGGAAATAGACGACACGCCATTTCTTTAAATAAAATTAATTGGTGCTCGTTTGTATGTACATACATATGTAAATGCATGTGTGTGCACCTTTCTATTAATATCGTTGAATTATTTTAATATCTATTGCAAACTTTTATTCAGACAGGACTAAAAAGTAGAAAATAAATAATATAAAAAAAACTTTTTAATATACAACGCTTTTATAAATGGACTAAAAAGTAGAAAATAATACTTCTCAGTCCCATAGAATTTGTTTTGATAACTTTTGATTTTGAAATTTTAGCAAAAGTCATTATAAACAATCTATGAAATTGAAAATGAAAAACGTGGAGCGCATGCGATACAAAGCATTCGATTTAATTGACAATAGTCAAACTACATAACGTAGACCTAAAATTTCTACAGCGAAAGTAGAACTTTGAAATCGATTTTAAGCGGTCGTTATTCATATACCCACATACATACATACATATATTACTTTTCATATCAATTCAAGTGTATTACATGCGCCCCACGCTTTTCATTTTCAATTTCATAGATTGTTTATAATGACTTTTGCTAAAATTTCAAAATCAAAAGTTATCAAAACAAATTCTATGGGACTGAGAAGTATTATTTTCTACTTTTTAGTCCATTTATAAAAGCGTTGTATATTAAAAAGTTTTTTTTATATTATTTATTATTTATTAAGTTTTATGTTTGTTTACGTAAAAGTGCGATTTTCTGTGAAATGTTGATTTCAGAATACTCGGCCGATCTGTTATTTAAGACGAAACATGCGTCTCGAAGTTTTAAAGTCCAACTGTTTAGGGCATTCATTTAACTCACTGGACTAATTATTCCTTACAAAATAATAAGCATATATGTAAACATTAACGTACAAATGGTTTACTGGAACTCAACGAAAGTAGAGATAAATCAAAAGCTTAGACTGATGATAGAGGATTGATGGTAGCACAGGTTAAGCCCATGGGATCCGAAAAGCTGGAACTTTGGTAATCCGAGAAAAAGAAGCTGATGATATCTATACTTATAACAAAATTGCAACAGACCGATGTCTGTATATTATAGATAATAAATAAAAATTATTAAAGGGGCTTTTTGAAAAAAACAACAGGAGCCAAATCAACAATTTTTAAAATCTTTGTCTGTATGTTTGTACGCGCATCACTCGAAAACTAATGCATGGAGTTCAATTTAGCTTTAACTTATATATTGCTAGAGGTCCAACTTAAAATATAGATTGAAGAAAATTAAAGAGTTGCCACCTGTTTCAAAATTGCAGTTTAAGTAAATTGATAAGATAAAGTAAATAATGCAATATGGCTGTGAAAACAAAGAGGTTTGGCTTGCAGCCAAAAATATTTCTGTTAAATGTTGCCAACTGTTTGAAAATTGGAACTTCATTGAACTTATATTATAAATTTAGTATTGCAATATGGGTGTCAAACTGAAGAGGCTTAGGAAAGTCTACTGGCGAAAATATTTTTGAGTAGGGTTGCCACCTTCTCAAAATTTTTATTTAAATTAAATTGATAAAATAAATAAAATATTACAATACGGGTATTGAACAACATAAAAATACTTGTAAGGCTCAACGAAGCAAGCCGGGTATTTGCTAGTTCACCAATTAATTATAAGATACTTAATTTGCACATCTTTTGTTACTACGCTAGAGCTTCTCAAACAATTCCAAAGACGTTTTTCTCAATATCTGGAGTTGATGAAACGGATTCATAATCAGCACAAAATATAATATCAAAATTAGCATTGACATTTGCCGCACCAAAAATTTGTGATTGTGTGTGTTGTGTGTTGAAAAATAAATAAAATATTTTCTTCAACAATTTTTATTGAGCTCGAGGCCGTTTTTTAATGAAAATGTATTATGGAAAAGCAACAGTAATTTGAAAAAATGGTAGAAGTGATAGCTATTTCGGAAATCACCACATTTCCTCATCAGACTTCTTTCAGTAGGATTCGAACCGACGATCTCGCAGACTCAGCCAGTGGCCTACGTACCGTGCTAAGTACGCCTTGTAAATTATCGTTTGCTTTTTTCCACTATTTTCATTTTTTTTATGCCAACACAATCAAGCGCAGCTATTCCGCTGCAATTCACTTGATCATGTGGTTGTTGGTTTTGTTTCTCGTTATTTTCTCGTCCTGGTTTGAGGCCCATTCCAGACCCTAGGCCAATACAGAATGCAAGGCTTAAGGGAGGTCCCCAAGTGCTCCAAGAAACACAAGGTTTGAAGATTAATAAGAGGTCTTGACATAAGGCGCATCCCCTGCTAATTAGGTTCAGGACTATGCCCTGGCAACGCTACTACTCACCGACCAACAACTGTTTAAATTTTTGTTATTTAAACTACTAAAACTTCAACAACATTTTCGCAGTCAGTATATTCCGCAAACCGAAACGAATAGTCGTTTGACTTCGCACTAGATTTATTTATTTAAATCTGAAACCAAATTAAACGCAAATTCTAGTGGTTAATGCGAGATCACCACTCAATAACCGCGAAAAATCACTGCAGTTAACTACAAATCATAGAATACTTAAACATACAAAGCACGAAAATTGTGGTTTTATTTTTATACCCGAGCGCACTTGTGCACAAGGGTATATTAATTTTGTTCACATAACGGTTGTTTGTAACAGCCAAAACGAATCGAGATAGATATAGACAAATGTATACATAAATGATCAGCATATAAGTATATCGGTAACCGTTCTACCAATTTGTACCAAACTCGGTATGGTTATTGTACTTGCCACGTGTAAGCAAAACGTTGAAAATTATTGAAATCGGACTAAAATTGAGGCCGCTTTTCATATAACGGTAAATTTCAGAT
>NW_016161077.1:44370-55642 GCF_001687245.7 Rhagoletis zephyria
GATGAAAAAAGAAATCGATTAAGCCATGTCTGTCTGTCCGTCCGTCTGTCCGTCTGTCCGTCTGTCCGTCTGTCCGTGTACACGATAACTCGAGCGAAAATTGGGATATCTCAACGAAATTTGGTATGTAGGTTTCCCTTAATCCAAGGTAGGTTGGTATTGAAAATGGGCGAAATCGGACTTTAACCACGCCCACTTCCCATATAACGGTAATTTCCAGAAATACGAAAACTGCGATATTTTAGTAACTACTGAAGATAATTCACTCAAAATTGATATTTACAATAAGTTTTAGACGAAAAATAAGAGAAATGCTTGAAACTTCAATATTTCGAAATTGAAGGACGCTAATTTACTCAAAATTGATACACCTCGGCTTACCATCTAGCGGAAGGTTTCGGAAGGGTGAAAAAACATATATTTAATACTTGCGCCGGGTATTTAATGTTCGGCTCCGCCCGAACTTAGACTTTCTTACTTGTTTATATTAAATATCTGAAATTAAATACTGAAACTATTGAAATTTATTTGCGGTCAGCGAAAAGCTTTAGGCGCCTACTGTCCCACGGCTGGTGTCAACGCAGCCACCAAGCGATCATTAACAAATATTATTAAATACGTGCCAATGTCGAGGAGCATATCAATAAATATACATTTTAGCCCAATTTATTATTATGCAAATATGTATGTATGCACATATGTATAAATTAATTTCATTGGAGAAAGTCAGTGTAGACGAAAATGGCTGGCATAAAATATTTAATACGCAAAAATTAAGCAAACAAATAATAAAAAAAATTGGTGTTGATAATGAATAATGATGCAAACTTTTTGACAGCAAGTCAGCAAAGTTTGGCATTTTCATTTTATGCCTTTTGTTATTATACTCACAATTGCACTTGGTTTTGTGTTTATATTTCGCTCTAATTTATTTTTGTGGAATATTTAATGCAATGTTCTTTCTCATAAATATATATGTACATACATGCACGAGGATGCCTCTTATAATACGTGCTACTATGTGTTGAAAGTCCTCTTTTTATGACAAGGTTTTTGCTGCCACAATCACTTTTCCTGAGTTAAGTATACGCTCTGACAAATATATTTATGTGTAGATATGTATGTATATATACACATATGTATATGTATGTAAGTCCAAACACCCTTGTAGTCTCCAATACAAATTCACATAAATCTCCTTTTTTCCTTAAGTTATCACTGTCAAAAAACTGTAATTCTTAACCTGTTTCCGTTTTTTGTGCAAACAGCTCAATCTGCAGATAGAAAACTTACGGCAATACTAAAAGTTTTTCCTGCAAGGTACATACATACATACCTATGCTTGTGTAAATGCTTCTGCCTAATCGTATTAAATTTCATGTTCCTTGTTGTGCGCCCGATCTGTTGTTATTTAATCTGCTTTCTGATACGTTAATGCCATTTTGTGAAAGCGCCAATACTGGCACCTAAAAAGGCACAACTTTGTAAATAAATCTATAAATATATATGTATTTATATAAACTTTCTTACTTTTAAAGATATATATATGTTTACGTGCATATGTACATATATGTTTTCCTAAATAAGTGTGGCCAATATTAGCACAAATAAAGTAATCGACAGAGAAGCTGTTTAAAGCTTAAATTTGCTGAATTCAAATATAGTGGTCGTCTTTGGAAAGTTTCTAATGGGGCCCTATTACTAGTACAATATCTGAAACCTGCTTAACCATTTCCTATCCCTGATTAATTTAAGGAGTTCCAAAAGCTTTGGCTCAGCTATCCCTACCAGGCTGCTGAAAAGGCGTAATCCCAAGTGAGTGAGTCGCCTCGACTGCAGGCCTGGAAATCGTGCTAAACGCTAACCCAGCTGACCCACACATTCTTAGCGAATTTCTCGGAAACCATTTGAGCACCTAATTAGTTTTAACCGCCCTCGTTGGTAGACAAAGAGACTAACTGATGTGCAGGTCTTCCTAGTAGAGTATTGCGCTGGTTTCCTGTCCTATCTCTGAACAGTCAGTATAGGTGGATGTACAATTTTTCCCCATTTTTTTAACCTCAGCGTAGAAGGAAGAATTTGTTTTTTTTTTATCTACAGCGTTTGCTAGAAGCCACAAAATGCATACGAAACAAACCAAATTTCAATTGTTTTTTGTTGCGTCATATGTGTTTTATAGCATAACATCGCAACTAGCAAGCACTCTCTTGTCAACCTAAGGGCAGCGCATCTGAACCACAATGATAACCGGCTGGCTGAGCAAGTTTGGAATATCTGGAGAGCCCAAAAAAAAATAAAATTGTTGCTCTTGTCGCAACTACGACAGTCATAAAAAGAAAGGAAATTATAGAATATAATTAATCAAAGCAGGGACCACAACCTGAGGGGCGTGAGATTAAATAATTTCAGTCAATGCCTAATTGGTTGTTGCCGAAATCCAGCAGGCAAAGTCTTAACCTTCCTATACCCGCGTTAATTTTTGTAACACATATACCCGCGCACGGTCTCACAGACCGAAAGTTCAAACTACATAAAATATTAGTGTTTTCAAACAAAACTAAAAACAAATTATTATTTTTCAATCCCGTAGATGTAATAAAAAAAGAAAACTACGCATTAAATTTGTATTCACTTATTTTATTGATTTTAAGTGATTAACAAAAAAGCCATCAAAATCGATAATTTTTTCTTAAGTACTACAAAAACAAAACAATAACATATTTTTTTATTCACATAAATAAAAATAAGTTATAATAACTTAAAAACACTTCTTGGACAATACATAAATTATAAATTATATTAGTTTTTAGTCTTGAAATAAAAAATCATGGCATATCGCAATTCATGTAAAAATCTGCCTTAAAAAGAAAACTTACGCTTTTACCTCTTCAAAAAAAAAAAACAAAAAATGCCTTTTCTAGCTTAAAAAATATTTATTTGCAATAAAAACGTCAAACTATCTTATTCATTATCCTTACGGAAACACTCAGGACACACCATAATAGCATGTTCCAAACAAAAATACTGTCGGCATGTAGTCACAAAAAATTACACATATACCCGCGTCGGTCTCACAGACCAATTTTTATAAAATTCACCAACACGCCTGTCTAGTGCAAACGCCAAATCAACACTAATATAGAGCTTGCAAGAAAAGCGGAAGCTAGCAGTAAATTCAGCTTTGTAGAGTTTCTGGAAAAACAAAAATTTACGTAAAATCATTTTCTCGGTCTCACAGACCAACGCGCGGGTATAGGAAGGTTAACCAGATATGTGTATATATTACAATTACAAACAGCTGACATCAATGTCGGATGGCCGCAAAAGTTTCTCAAAGTGCTGCTGCTGGTTTTAGTGGAGATGAAAGTGATTTTGATGAGGCAGCGGATGCTGGCAATGATGCTGACGACCAATTCGTTATTTGTTAATGACAACACCAGACAAGCTTCTTTTGCTACTGGCAGTGATTTTGCGTATTTAAGTTGTATCTCAGTTTAATTAAGACACATTCATTAAAATAAAAATATATTCGCAAATGCGTCTAAAAAAAAATTTAAGAAATACAATTTTAAGCCCAGTGTAGCTAAAACATTTTCCAAAGCATTCATCTTGTTCGCCTACTCCACGTCAGCACTAATCTGAGGGGCCTTCAACTGCGTGTCCGGCAAACGAAGCGAATTTTAATTAACACATGAGCTATGGCAACGCTTCCACGAAACGGCGGGTAGAAATATATGTATGTATGTAGTAAGCAAATTCATATATTACGTACCCGTATGCTGTCCTCGCTGACTTTCATTTGTAAGCACCATGGGTTCCATGAATAAATGAATGACGCAAGGATCTCAATAAGTTAGCTTAGTGTGCATGTGAGAAAGACATTCGGATGCAATTAACGTAACCAATTCATAATAAGATACAGTGTGTGAGCTGCGCCAGACTAGGGATTAAATAAATAGAGCTGAATAGCAGTTAGTTAGCAAGGCAACGTGTTGAAAAAGATTGTAATTTTTCCTAAACTTCACTAGTAAATGCTTTAAAAGCTGAGTTTCTACCGAAATTTCAGACTACTACTGCAGATTTTCCAAAGATGCTTATAAGCTAAAAAGACTTCGGTAAGCACTATAGTGAAAAACCGAAAATATTTGCAAGGGTTTTTAAGCTTAAACTTTGTTGCTTATTTTTTTATAAAAACATAGATGATGCATTAACAAAAACTATATGAATCAAACCCTAATATCTCATACAGAGCTTAGAAAAATTCAACAAATTTTCATGAAAATTTTTAACTTTTTAATATGAGTTTTTATAAAGTTTTTGGGTATGCATTAGAGCCCACACAATTTTAGTCTGATAAAGTGCAAGTTTCAACCATTTAAAAATCATATAGATTTTTATTAATTCTTCTAAGCTCTGTATAAACATTTTATGTTTCATTTATAAGGTTTTGGATAAAAAAAAATTTTACTTTAGTAACCTTGCAAATATTTCACAAAAATCACAATGAACTCAGTTCACTCAGGAATTTCTCGGTAAGTATTCATGGTAGAGTACTGGAACTTGGTGCGGAGATATATTAAACGAATCGCATACTCATGGAGAAAAGTTAGACTATTTGAAAAGGAGGCGTGGTACCTCCGAAACATACTGGAAGTTTTACTTTGCTTTGTATGTGTATGTATAATTCTTTTGTCCTTGTGTTTCTGAGTGTACTCCTCCTAAATGGCGAGGCCGATTTTAACCAAATTTTTTGTGTATGTTTGAGTGTGCCTTTGACCAGCCAGGTGGCGCTGGAGTCGAGTCATTAAGCTTTAGCTTATATTTGAATTATGCATTAGTATCGTAAAGGGAAACATTTTTGCAAACAAACTTTGCAGCCAAGTGGCTCTGGAGTCCAGTTATTACGCAAAATCGTCAAGTAAGAAAAAGTGCCGTGAATATCCGATTATTGACCTGCTGCACCACTCAGTATGTCGGACTCCCCGTTGTTCGAAGTTACCTGTGTTACGAAGTTCTACGAGTCTGATAGTTTTACTTATAAAAGTAAAAATATACAGGTCTATTCTGCGCTGGTAATAAAAATTTTTGAATTGCCGTGAAAAGGAAATGTTTTACTAGGTTCCTATAAAGACTTGGAAAAATAATTATTTTTCATTCAAAAACTTACAGAAAGTTCTATTTGGCTTTCAAAAACATTTTTAGTCACATTACTTTAAGAAATGGGCTCTATAAAAATGGCGTGGAAATATTGGTAGCGCAAGTATGAGCGAACATTTTTAACTGAGTTTTTTTTTATTTGATTTTGTTGTTACCCTGCTTATAAAGCCATTTGCTATGCAACAGTTTCTGTCATTTATATCGGCACCGTAACTTTCCGCCGTGAACTTGTGTTTATAAAGTCGCATCTGATGTCCTGTGTGCGCACGTGTGCGTAGTAAGAAGTGAAAGTAATGTTGGTGGAGGAACTGGGGGTAAAAGGGCACATGGTAATAAATAGGCACTCAACGCCGGCAGAGGATGACATTGCAAGTGGCAACAAGTTTTGTTTGCATTTAGCATAAAATCCGTTTATTCGGAAAATTGACGAGATAGAAAAGAGGCATGGCCTGACTGCGTACCAAGCGGACGTGGGATATGTATGTAGAGTAGGGTGGGCCCAAAATACATGCGGGGGCAAGAAATTCTAAAATGTTAAGCTCTCACCGCCTAGGATTTTTCTAAATTGAAAAAAAGAATTATTTTTTTCTAAAAAAAATATATCTAGAACTGCCTCGGAGAGCATGAAATTTTCCATGCATTCTTATGGGTAAAAATACTTTTTCGTAGAAATGGTGTTGAATTCTTGAAACTCCATATTTTTGGATCGGAAGACTTTGTTTCTCTTTATTATACTTCCAAAAATAATACCCAATTATTTATTTAACACATTAACATAATATTAACTATTTTTATAGATCCCTCAAAAACGCCAAAAAAGGAGGAGCCCATAAAAATCATTATTATTAAAAAACAGTAAACTAAACAATTAGTATTTTTCGTAGCCTCCTGAATATAAGCAGAATTTTCCGATCGAAAAATATTCGAAATAAATTCTTTTTTTCTAAACAAAAGAATCCGGATATTCTTTTTTTAATTTAAAAAATTCTAGGTGGTGAGAGCTTAATATTTTAAACTTGTTTTATCACCCTAATATAGAGAGTATTAAGCTCTGCAAAAGTGATATAGCCAGAGAAGTTCCAGCTGACGAGAAATTGGTGGATATAAGGCAACTTCAAATTGAATTATTTATTTATAAATAGGAGCTTTCACAACGGTTAAAAGTGGCACTATATATGAGTAATCAAATTACTTGCATGAATAATGTGCGTATGTTAACATGGATATATAAATATTACAATGTTGACGTTACAAAGTTTCATTGACAAGACTATAACAATCAGTTTAAAGGCTTAGTTGGAGATTTTGCGTCACCCTTTTTAGTAGTGCGTTTTAAAAGAATATTCGTAAAAGGTCGTTTACAAATGGTTTTATTATTACGAAGTTTGTAATAAAAAGGAAACTATTTTAGTTAACTTCGGCCTATTGTTATTTTAAGTGAAATACCCCATTTCTTTTATTTGCATTTTTATTTTCTTAATTTTTGTTCAAGGCAAATGCGAATAACAAAGTTTACAAATAAAAACTAAAAGAATCCAGCAAAGTATTTAGTAAAAAATTTAGAAAATAAAGCACCAAAAATTTAGACACCGAAATCACTCATACGCCATGGAGTATCATTCGCTTTAGTTTTTCTTCTCCTCTTCGGTAGTTAGTGTTGAGTTCTACGACGCTAATATAATCTAAATACGCCAGCAGTTGCCTACTTTCCTTCCCAACTGGCACATCTTGTTCCAATGAAGCAACGCCAACATATTTCCTATTACTTGGCCTAAGCTTTTCGTCGCTAGGCCCGCCAAAGGTATCGCCATTAATCAACGTCTGGAGAAATTAGACTATAATACTCCCCTACTCTACCTAGATAAACAATTCTCCATAAAAATATCACAGAAGAACAAATGGGAATATGTCACAGACCTAGACTCAGGGCCAATCTATTTAAAGGGTTCCATCACTCCAGCGAGCTTGCACTAAATCTGAACTTTTGTTTATGGACTACAGCAGCGATTTTTAGCCAGAGCCAAACGTCAAACGCGGCCGCTGTGGTATAGTGGTTAGCAGTACGCGCTACCATTCCGCAGGGTATGGGTTCAAGCCCGGTTCAACCGAGCATCTAAAAAATTAAAAAGTTTTTTCTAATAACGGTCGCCCCTCGGCAGGCAATGGCGAACCTCCGAGTGTATTCTACCATGAAAAAAAGCTTCTCATAAAAATACAATCGCCGTTCGGGGTCGGCGTAAAATTGTAGCTTGCAGCTTCCGACCATCCAGAACGACCTATTACTATACACGTATCTATTTGTTTGACAGCAAATCTGTTACTAAATCTCCAAAAACCCACAGAAGAGCGTCTAAAGTAGCCATGTGGTGNAAGCTTCTCATAAAAATACAATCGCCGTTCGGAGTCGGCGTAAAATTGTAGCTTGCAGCTTCCGACCATCCAGAACGACCTATTACTATACACGTATCTATTTGTTTGACAGCAAATCTGTTACTAAATCTCCAAAAACCCACAGAAGAGCGTCTAAAGTAGCCATGTGGTGCAAAACAACTCCCAACGTGCTTGCATATTAATGCTCTGTGACTGTTTTAAGGGGCCCCTGGGGACAAAGAAATTCCCGGAAACTGCATGGTCGACGAATTGACGAGAAAGGAGACAAACACATATATGCTCTGTCAGTTCTGCTTTAGATGTGGGCAAACCTCTATCTTCTGGGCCGAGGAACCCACCTGCCAAACTACCAGACGGACGATGGCAGTTACTCTAATTAAACCTAACCTGATCAAAACGTATACATGGAATTGAAGCAATCGTGAATTGGAATCTTTTGGGTGCCACAATTCACAGCTGATGGAAGTGCCACTTAAAGTGCTACGTAAACAGAAATCGTACCCATGCCTTTAAAAACTAAGGAATAATTGTTTATTGCATTAGAAACCGTTACTGTTTAGCTATTTATTTAAAATTATATTTTCAAAAAAATTGCTTCTGTTTTTTTAACAAACTAATTTACTTCTTTAGCATTTCAACTCTTTTTAAAAGATGCTCCCCTTTTCCTTTCGCTTATGTATGCATACTTTTATTTATTAGTATAGATACTTTTATTAGTGCATATAAATATGTGCATGTACGTATGTACCATTAACCAAGTAAGCTTACACTCCCAATACATATTCCTGAAGTTTTAAACTTTTCTACGCTTCCGGAAATGTAAACACGCGTAAGCTTCGCATGTGTACAAACACACGTACATATGTATATATGCATGTACGTACGAGTTGCCAGACAAGACNATGTACGTATGTACCATTAACCAAGTAAGCTTACACTCCCAATACATATTCCTGAAGTTTTAAACTTTTCTACGCTTCCGGAAATGTAAACACGCTTAAGCTTCACATGTGTGCATATACATAGGTACAAAAACACGTACATATGTATATATGCATGTACGTACGAGTTGCCAGACGAGATGATATTTAAATTGTCGATGGTAAAAATGTCACGTATATGGAACATAAATAAATTTGTTTTAGATTTTCTTGTTTTGGTTTTATACTTTGACAAAGCTTGTTAAATACTTTGCTTACGCCACTTTCATTTCTCTACTTGCAGGTGTTTTCGTAGAACATGTTACGTACAAAACCGTAAGTGGAATACCATTTTCATTATGTTTTTTTTTTATTATTTTACAAAAGTTGCATACGGCGGCGAAAATGTAAATAGGGAAGAGACATTTTAGCAAGTTTCGGCTATTTTAATTTTTTTTTAATAATTTTTATTATTTTTTTATGAAAATTTGAATATTTTATATGAATATTTATAAAAACCCGACGAAGCTTAACAAATCGACACCTGAGTGGAAGTCGGAACTATCTCCGCAGCCAGTTCGGAAACGCCCTATATCAGAAAACTTCTGAGTTGAAGAACTCCCTATCTCAGAATTCGATTCAAAAAATGCGACTGATTGACGCGTTTTTTAATCAGGCTGCCGAGATAGTTTTTAAAAATATTCAAATCATTGAAAAGTATTGAATTGCGAGCAATTATAATATGAAAAAATTTACAAAATTCTCCTGTGAAAACTCTCCTACGGAGCTATTTATTTTTATCGCTATTGTCGCGACAATTTTGTCAGAGTGACAATTGTCAGCACCATTGTCAGACATTTGTCGACAAAATTCCAGTACTGTCGCTTTTCAAAAATTATCACAGTTGCCTACAGGCTTCCATAAAATAGGCAAAATATCGCGGATATTCTGGCTCTGAAATTTTTCGACAAAATCGACAATGGTCGCGCCTGTTATGAAATAGGCCCCAGGTGTCGAAATGTTCATCAAATTTTGAAAAATTTTAATCAGATTTTTTTTATTTTTTGCGTTTGCCATTTTGTAGTTTGAAGCAACTAGGATTTGCCGCTGATTTTTAGCAATATTACGTGCAAACATTTTCTCCCATTCAAAATATGCTGGACAAATTTTTTGTATGGAGAAAACGAACAACACCTTCAAAAAAAAATGTCAAAAATCAAAGTTGAGTCCTATTAAGCTACTTCAAACTTGCACTTTATTACACTAAAATAAGATGGGTTAGAAAATTGCATACACAGAATGTTTCTAAGAAATCTAATTAAAAAGTTCTATATATTTATGAAACTTAGTCGAATTTTCCAAATTTTTATAAAAAGTTGGAAATTTTTACCAACAAAGTTGTTCTTAGATAACGAGCTACACTTGCACACTTTTTTCACCTTCTTCTTTTTTTTGGTATTAAAGTATGTAATAGCTTGAAAAATTAATATACGTTTGCACCAAAAGTAGTTATAGTAAATTTACATGAAATTCAATTTAAATGAAAGCATTGCTCCAAATCTTTTGAGTGACAAAAACAAAAAATAAAATAAAAGGTTGCTAAATGTAAAAAATATGTTGTCTTAATGTATGTAGATACACGCATACATACATACTTTCATTCATATATCACAACAAAAAAGGAGTGAGAAACTGAGGAAGTGTAAGGAAGCACATACTTGCCGAATAATTTTATTTTAGAGATTTGGCAAAAACATTTCCATACATCAGTGCAAATACGTGTAAATACATTCATATATACATACATATCTACATACATATGTACATACGCACAAGCGCAGAGGTATGTACAAGTGTTTTAAAATGATTATCCCTGCAGGAAATTGCTTTCTATCGAATTTATCGCTGAGCGTACTTTGCTTTTATTTCTTACAGACACTGTACCAAAAATGACCGTTGTTAGAGAAAGTTTTGAAAAGGAAAAGTCGTTTCATGCAGTATAGTAGTATTCGAGAAAAGTTTTCAAATATAGTCGTTTAATAGAGCTACCACTCAAAATTAAGAATGATCCTCAGGCTGGTAGTCTGTACTGATGCAAGTACGCTTCAGACTTCAGATTAAGAGATGTTGATATCTATTGGAAAACTAACGACGAATTTTCAGGCATAGGTCTACGTCATCAGCACGTGAGTGAATATTAACTTACGAAGGCCATAATAGTAGTAGTAAAGTACTCTCATCGTGTGAGCTTAAATCTCCACCAGTCTTATAGTGCATGGAGAATCTCAAAGCTCTTTCTAAACACAACCACAACCGGATAGCTTTGAATAATCTTGCCAGAAAAACAACAGTCAATATTTCTACCAGACAAAAGCATCTCTGGCAACCAAATCTGAGAACTAGTTAAGGAATGCAAATATTTAATCATATTCAGTGTCTAAGTCTACTACTGTCTTGACGGTGTTCCAGTGCAAAAGAACATCGAAGGCAATGAGAAGGATAATGAATTGGCGAAGGCAGGAATATGTTTAGATGAATTCGTAGCGGTGCTTTTGGGTTGCCCTCTTGCAATAACCCAAACAGGAATTATATACTCTGCATTTCATTGAACTGGCTAGATAACTAGAGGTAGTTAAATATACATACCCGGGGCTGAATTCTGTAACTGCGAGAAAATTCAGTGTACACTGAAGGCAAACCTACCACCACCAAAACTTATCGAATGAAATGCTGTGAGTTCTCATTCTCACACTTCCTAAATCACAAAATGAAGAGTGTACACAATTTTCAGTGCACACTTGAAA
>NW_016161078.1:0-55608 GCF_001687245.7 Rhagoletis zephyria
TGGCCAACAAATTGAGAGAACGGTTCTACCTTGCTATGTTTTTATCATGCCATGAACCATGTAAAAAAAATTTCAAAAAAATTTATATTGTAAATACTAAAAACGAAACACCATTCACTAATTTTTGACCGCTACTGTCTNTTGCTATGTTTTTATCATGCCATGAACCATGTAAAAAAAATTTCAAAAAAATTTATATTGTAAATACTAAAAACGAAACACCATTCACTAATTTTTGACCGCTACTGTCTATATACAATATCGTACTTTGGCATAACCGGTGCATTTGTGTTTGCTTATTCGCTTTGATCCTTCATATTTGTATTTGTTTTTGTTTGTTGGTGTTACACTCTCGTACGCGAACAGTAACTGTTGTTCGTAATTAAGATGCGTTTGCTATTTTAGCCAAATTAGTTGCAACACTTAGTTGTGGCAAAGTAGATGTCAGGCGCCATTCGCATATACATATATACTAGGGAAGCCAATCCCGACATCCCGGGTGTTTTTGAGTTACCGAAAAATTTTAAATATCGAATTGATAGTAAGAAATTGTTTATGAATTTTGAAGTATGATTTTTATAAAATGCCGTTTTGACTACAATTAACAAAAAGCTTGAAACAGTACTTTTAAAATGCAGTCTGAGCCTTTTTTGAAGAAGAGTTTAATGAATTTACTCAGAGTGTCGCTAATGTAAGCAACACAGAGAGTTTTAAGGAGGGGTTGGATAATTTTTTACATTAATCTACTCAAAATTTCCACCAATCGAAAAACTTATAATTTGTCCGATGTGCTGGTAGGGGAAGTTTAAATATTTTGCATTGGAGGGGATAGGGGTCATTATCTTCAAATGGCTTATGACTACCTTTTGGCAATTCAGCTTAAAAGTGTTGGCGCCAAAATATGTGTTTTTTTTATTAATCAATACTTTCCAAAGTTCCTCGTATTTACATTGTTATTTGTGATGTATACGTTCCTCAATCACATGGTTCTTTAAATACAATTTAAAAAATGTTTTACTTTAAAATTTATCTGATTTAATAAATATCGCTAGGTTAGAGTGCAAAGTTGCTAAGTCCCAATTTAAAAATGTACATAAGAGGAAATAACTTCTTAGCGCATTTTCTTCAAGTATCTCGCAAAACTATTTTAGCCTTATCGAATTTTCGGAGCTTTTTTTGGACTTAGCTCATTTTTCTTTCATTGAATGAAAACAAGGACCTTTACCCTATCGAAACGATGAATTTTTAATTTATCTACCCTCCTGTATTAAAATAATTGATTTTTCATAAAAAGTGAAGTTAGCAAAGTTTCACTCTAATTTTAAATAGTTTTATTTCATGGTATTTTTAAATGCTTTCAGATATTTAAGTTTTGCTCATATTCATAAAAGTTATGACCCGAGATAAATCCGGGATTACTTTAAAACCATCCCGAAATCCCGGGATAAAAATTTTCCTCATATTTTGGCATCCCTAATACATACATATAAATATGTATTTATATGCTTAGTAATCGTGTCAGATCATTTTCACAAACATGTAAAAACAAATACTTTCTGTGCATGTAATCACGGCCGTTTACGTGTAAATTAGGGTGGTCCAAATGTACACAGAAAAATCGACTTCTTGGAATTTTCGCGCTACCTCCACCAGAACAGAAGAATATTGGAAAAAAGGACATCCGTTATTCCGGGTTTTGAAGTTTCTTTATAAATATTTATCATGCGAAAAATCAGTTTTGTGGTAGAGAGTTCTAAAATCGAATTTTTTTTGTTCGATTAAGAATAGATTTTTTTACATTTTTTTTTTTTACTTATTTACTACCTATTTCGAATAACCGATAATCTTATCTCTTCTTTGAAAAAATTTGTTATTTTATAGGTTCAAATGCTTCTCGGTGTGGCTGGACCACCCTACTGTACATATGCACGCTTGTATGCATGCAACCATTGGCAGCTACCTAATTTCATTAGCGTAGCGCCAAATTTTTGTTTACCAAAGGAAAAGCTAAAAATCGTCGCGTTGACACTGTTTGGGCCGGATTTAGTTGGTATTTGCGGAATGGTAACGAAATTTTCAATTACCTAACAGCTAACAAGTATTAGTATGTAAATATTGAATTTGGCTTACAGCGGGAGAGAAGGTGCATCAGTTTCGGCATTTCACAGCTATTATACAAATTTATGCATTTACATGAATGGAATGTTGATACACGGATTTGGATTTGCTTCGAAAATTTTACTCGTATTACGAAATGATCGAATTAGCAAAAGTAGAAGCGCAAGTTTATTGAATTGGTCGATTCCAAATATGCAATAATGTTGAGTTAAGCTATGTATTTGCATAAAACAGTTTTGGTAAAGAATTCGCTTTTACAAAAAGCAAACTAGAATTTAAACGTTACCAGGTTTAAAATTAATTAACGTGACCGCACATACCTATTTATGTAAGTACTGTGTATCTGCATTCAAAATTTTTGGCTTATAGGCAAACAAAGAAATACTGTGGAAATGTTCCTATTAAATCTTTTATAACAATTTCATTTATGTATTTTTTTTAACAGCTGTATTGACACTTCTTCTTTTTTTTATTTCGCGCTGTAACCGCGTAAGCGATTTTGGTCGAGCTAAACAGAGCCCACTCTCCTTCTCTCCTTTGCTACCACCGGCGGGTTCCGAGTTGAATACTTTGAGAGGTGGAGCGTCCGTGTCCATTCGAATGACTTGGCCAAGCCAGCGGAGCCGCTGTATTTTAATTCGCTGCACTATGTCCAGTTTTTATTATCTTCTCCAACATCGGATTAAAGAAGTCACATGAAAGGGTGTCGCCCTGTCTGAAACCCCGTTTGGTGGCGAACGGGTCGTAGAAGTCTTGACTTTTATATCTTTGAAGGTCTTTGGCAGGACTCGGAATTGATCCGTAACATTCCAGTTTGTCGATAAATTTCAATTATTGGATACATATTGTGAATTCGATGAATTATTAATACTAAAATCCGATACCTCAACAATACTCTATAAATCGATTAATTTCGATAATTTTTAATCTGCACTGAGGGCTCGATAAATTCTTATAGATTATAGATTTAGATGGATAAACTGTGTATTCCTCTATAAATTTCGATAACTCGGTTAATTTTGATAGCTCAACATTTTTTGAAAGCTATCGAGAAGTTCGTTACACTCCGTTAACCCGGTTAAATTCGATAAGCTGTGATAACTCGACAAAATTATACAATCTTGAGGTTTCGATAACTCGATATATTTTGAAAACTGCAAAAACTTCGGTTCGATTAATCGATAAATTTAAATAAATCAATAAATATCGATCACTTACAAGTTGAAAGAACTCGACGCATTCCTATAACTCGATAAATTTAACTCTATAAATAATGATAATTCAATAAATATTGATAGCTTATTCAATTTGATTAACTTGACACACTTCGACAATACCATGAATACTTATAGCTCTATAACTATCCGTAAATTCAATACCTCGATGATCTGGTAACTTGATAACTTTCGATAAAAATTTTTTATTTTAATTCCTGTTGAAAATTTTCAACAAAATTGTTCAACCTTCCAGTTACCCTAATTCTTATGGTTTTTTTTGATTTTTATCTTTGTCTCCGATTTTGCTTTCACTTTTTGGTTTTATTCGCTTTTATCATTGATTTCTCCATCACATTTATCTTTATTACAAAGTTTAATTTCAAATACAAAGTAAGAACAAAAAAAAAATGCGAAAACAACTCAAATAGAACAGGTTGCAACAACAACTGTACACAAATACAGGATCTGTAAAGGACGATTTTGGCTGTAATTTTCAACCAATTTTGAAACCATAAATATCTACACATCTACAGAAATATGTATACCTTTTGAAATCGATTTGGTAGAATCGCCAAACGAACGATGCAAAATTTATGTTAGCGTATAAATATATATGTATATATACTACGTATTTACGTTTGCCCACAGTAGTTAAGAACGGTTATGAGATAAATTTTGTGATTGTGTAAAAATATTGATTTAAACAATTGGAAAAAGGGTGATACGTCCTGAAAAAAAAACCTACAAGGAATCTCTTAGATGGCTAAAGGCTCCGAACATTTGTCCAATTAAATTTTTTATCTAGCGTTAAGTTGATTTCATTCGCATTTGAGTGCCTTATAATTTTCTCAGATACAATTCGCAGTCCTTTTCATTTTCGAGTAAACAAGTAGGTATGTTCGTGTTTGTCTATCATTTCATATCTGTTTTACAATTTAACTACGAGTATCTTCCAGAAAGCATCGCTTGCGATGATAACTGACGCGTGTGTACTTATTTATTTAGTAAGAGCGCACATAGTGCAACTGGTTTACAGCATTGGACTACATAACTGTGCACCCGAAGTTCTTGTCTACTACACCTTTGCTACTGCCGTGTCGCTCCTAAGCCTTTGCTTGCTATTCGCTTCTTATTTTGTTTTGCTGATGTTTTTTTTTTTTATTTCGCTAGTTAGTGTTTTCCTTTCGGTGTTGCCTTGAATATGTTTCCCAAGACAGCTTTGGCTTACTGTTTACTTGCTTGTTTGTTATCGCAGCTGAGCCATTTTTGCGCTTGGCAATGGTATTTCATCCTTTTTGATACAGTTGCTACGGACTGAAGTGGATTTTACCTTCTATAAATATCTTCCGCATAACTCCATATTCAATGCAAAGATAAAATCCAACCGCGCTATTTTTATGGAATGAAAGATAGAGATGGTGTTTCGATTGGTTCGAGATATGAAGTAGACAAAACCAAAAGCAATGCAGAATTAAAAACAAAAAAAAAATTGTTGTAATGGTAGAAGAAAATTGTAAATATTTTCAATGTTGAATTGTATTTGTTTCCTTTTATATCCAATTCAGTATTTAATTTTGCAGAGTTATGCTCTGATACTTCAAACTGCAATTTCGTATGTACTTTGTATGTATTCTATTACTCAGAAATTAGCAGAACTTTTAAAAACTTGGCGATCTGTTGAGTTTAGAATTTGCTTCACATTTTCTTAAGAAAATCTTTTCGGTCTCATATGAATTTTTTTTTTCGTTGAAAAATGGAAATAAAATAAATTTGTCCATAACTTCAGCCCTATATCAGAATGCTTTCAGTTAGCGCCCGCCATTTCGGCGAATTTTCAGTGAATTTTAATTATAAATTATGGCTACTTTTTTAATAATTAAATAAACCAAATAAAACTTTAACCCTTATAGTCCATATACTAAGTTTAGTACAATGAAGTGCAAGTTTTTAGTAGCTAGGACTTACAACAGATTTAAGGATTAAAAAAAAAAAAAATCGTCGAACATATGTACATATATACTTCGTAAAGAAGTAAATGACTGAAACCACCAGCGAAAAAAAAAATTGTCAAAAATCAACGATAATTGATAAATGCTTCATAATCTCTCTTTATTGTACTACTTATACTTAATTGTTAAGAAGAAAGAAGTAGCGGAAATACTTTTTATTCGAAACTCTTTTTTTTCGAGCATTAACAAAAACTTTTGTACATATTTTTATACGCAGGATCCCAATCTGTAAAGACATGTATGCCCCATTCCGGTCATTTTAACCTACTTCCGGTTGAAACTGGAAGTCAGTAATATGACAAAAAAATAGAGCATCCCTGACTGTTTTACTTTTACCAATAAAAAAAATATTTCTCCATTTTAGAAGGGGTCTAGGACGCGCTGTATATACAAAATATGTATACGTATGTATGTATGTACATATGTATATCTAATTTTGGAATCCTGTTATTAATTAAAATATTATGAATCAAACTCGATGTTGGCAGTTTCTAACTCTCGACAAGGACGACATTTTATGCCATGCCAAAATCTTATTTGACTAATCTTTCAAGCTTGGTGAGGTAATTACAATTTCATTAGTCTGCATAAATGTGAATATATTTTAGTTAATTAAACTATCACACATTTACTGAAAACCTTCTATTTAATTTTGTAGCGATCGAAATTAACTTTAGCGGTTAACCGTACTGCCTTTTGCCTCTGGCCAACTCATTACTTTTAGACAAAGTCAAATACTTCCACTGTGTATTAAATTTATCCAAAAGATGAAGTTTAATTAACATGCTCGTATACATGTATGCATGAACATAAACATATGTTCTAAACCAGTGTGGGCTGAAGAATTTGATAGTTTTTCGTTAATACATATTGTGGAATTGAAAATTGGAATGCTGAAAAGCACCCTATATGTTTTCAGCAAGTCTCGTGAATAACTAGAGAAAGGACGATATTTAAAACTGTTTTCGCTAACAAATAAGGAATTTCGAGAGAGAAAAAATTATGCCATTTAAATTACATAGTTTTCGACTTGTTTATATACTCGATTGGATGCCTTCTGAAAAAAAATGAGAGACGGCACATCTGATTTGGTTACACCCGTTGCCAAAAAAGCTATTCTTAGGCACGTTTCGATTGGCGAGGAGCTACATACGAATAAACTATGGAATTTTATATTTCGAATTCTTGTTTCACTCTATCCAGAAGGTTTTTGTGTTGGAAATTCCAATGCCACCGTCTTCAGTGTCAAGGTTGAGCATCAAAACGTGCTGTGGTTAATATGAATATTTTACTAGCCTCACCTAAATATAATGGAAAATTTTTAGGGATGACCTACCCGTAAGGTGTATAAGCTGGAAAAATACAATATTCGTCTTTACCCAAACGCATTGAGAAAGAGACCATTAGTGCCCAGACCCCATCCATAAGCTATAACATTTAGCAAAATACACTTTTCTTCAGATAAGGAGAGAAAGCCATACAGGCAGATATTTGAGTCCAGCTTTATTTAAAATTGTGGGAGCTCTACTAAAGTGGCCTTAAAATATCTAATGGCCTTAGAAACAAATACTAATCGATACACAAAAAATTTCCTGAATAACATATTCAAAAACTTTCATAGAGCGTGACCGGAGTAGCTACTATTCTAATGAGAAACAACTAAATTGTTGTCCAACCTAATGGTAAATTTTAATGAAATTAATAAAAAACATATGTAAAAATATGTTATTCTTTATTATTTCATTAAATAGTACTGATTTTGCACTTTTTAAAATAATGCGTTTTTGCTAATGCATAAAACAATTTTTTAAAATTTTGTAAGTGCCATCAAATCTGCACGATTCGTTCTATTTTCGAAAATGAAGTGTCAGATTAGACAGCTTGACCTGTAAACAATAGAGGTTTTAGTTTTTCGTAAGAGTTGCCACCTGTTAAACAATTTTGTTCAAATTTTTTAATAAGTTAAACTAATTACACGGTGCTACAAAAAAATGTAGTGAAATACACCCGAACCAAAACGTAGTTTGGGTTGTAGATATGGTCGAGTACAACATGAAAATAAGTGCCGGTATAGTTCCTGAACCCTCCATTTCATTTTAACAAAAAAAAAACGTTCTTTTAGTACTTGCTGCACTTATCTATTAATATTTTGACTAATTTGTATCCGATTTTAAAAATCAAACAATTTTCATCGGTTAAATTTTAATGAGCCCCTATTTTTCTTAACTGTTTGTACTTTGGTCATCGCTTATTTCAAAAATGTCTATGAAAGTTGTCAAATATGTGGTATTTATCTAAAAGAACATTTATTTTTGAATTTATTGATACTTCATCCAATGCAATTGCATCAGAAATACGGCCTTGAATTTACATGTATAAATGTACCGGACGTGCCGATTTTTTGAGCAGTGTGGCTAAGGAATTCATCAATATTTACCCAAAATTGATATATAGTTACAATGGCTCTTAAGCAAAAAAAATTGTTTTTCATAAAGTTTTTGGAAAATGGGCGTGGCTCCGCCCACATATATATATTATATATTTTGTCGGATTTCAAAAAAATTCCACACGGTGCTTTAGGAGTGCTTCCCTGTGCGGCGGTGCAGTATTTGTTTTGTCAGTTATATATCTAAATTGGCATTTAGAGATTATTTTTTTTAATTGTATAAAATATAAACTGAAAGCGTTGCTATTTTGTTAATGTGTTTCAAGCATAAGTAAATTGTACAACTACCTAAAAAGACGGAAAGCGATTATTTGACCCTATTGGCAAACATGTATATCTATTACGTTTTATTGTTAATAAAATAAGAAAAGTAAAATGAAGATTCTGTTATTTTAATAATGAATAAACAGTTGGTGACTTGAAATTGTAAGTTTTTGTGTTACTAAAAGTTATCTTGAAGTAGTTGTGCCAAATGACCTCTGTTTTCAAGTGACATTATATAATTTATTGCAATTAGAGTATGTAAAAAGTAACGTTTTTTTCTCACAGATTTTGTAAATGAGGTGAAAGGAAAAACTAATAACTGGCAACAGGTGTTTGGTGTGGCAGGGCGAGCAAAGTCTCAAGCACTGACGTTAACATAAATGTAAAGATGTTTTCTCTGTATGTCGGTTATTTAATGAATTTTACAGCTAGTACAGAAACAAGACAACATTCCAATTCCACGAAATACATATGAGTGCATAAACACATGTGACTAGATAATTTATATGTATATTTATATACATTAGCACTTATATTGTGCGTAAGCTTATAAGACAAACTAAGAGCTCAAATCTTGATATTTATATTTGATACCCAACTATGACATTGTCTTATGACAACCAACATGAGTACAGTTACACATTGCCTAAATATCTATTAACCACTCGTATATATGTACATACATATGTATATCTAACGATAGTCATAGCCAGGGCAACAAATTGTTTGCTTAAGGAACAGCAATCAAGTGAGTATGGACATTTCGGTTAGATGGATCATAGCGCATTTCATTTAAGTCTTCTTGACAGAGTCGAATGGCCATTCGAGCCCGTCTTGAAATTACTTAGTTACATACACATATATAAATGCATATGTAGCCTCATACACCACACCTGAGCCACATGTCCCACAGCTCGTCACCAGTGTAATTTGGCATACAAGCAACGTCCGTTTAACCCCTTTTCGGCAGCAGCTATTGCAGCAGCAGCACAGGAAATTTACCTCTTAATATTATAGTACCTACAAGGGTACATACAAAAGGTTGAGTGTATGCATGCTCGTACATATATTTACTTGTATGCGAGCTCTGTATTCTAAGTCTGTTGCTTTAATTTGACGCTCGTTTGGTTGCGCATAAATTATCAAATTCGGCATTTTGTTTACCATCGAATGTAGAAAGGTGTACATATGTATATAGAGGTCCATATTACATTCTCATATGTGTTTAATTTAGTCTATGAAGTTTTAAATTGCCAACATATTTAACTAACCTCCATGTAGATACACCGCAAAAGCAATATGCATTTGTGCCGACTTATTGCCTTACTTCAAATATTTCATTGTTTGCTCACTCAAGAAGGCTGATGGTGCCTTTGGGAAGACAAGGAATTTAGACTCCTTTCATGTTCATGCTTACACATTCCCTTCACTTGGCAGGAGAGGTAGAGAATGTAAGAACCACAGTTTAAAAGCACAAATGGTCTGTCTCCATAACTGTGGCGAACGACGATGCTATGAGATACATATGTTATTGAATGCTTTGAAAAATCCAAATCGTCGACTTGTTTGGATGACATCCCCCTGAGCTCAAAGAAGTTGTGGAGCTTTTGTTGGCCGTTGAAAAAGATTTTCGCTGCGTCGCCTGGCCTTTATAGCTTAACTTGGTAGGTATGACGATACTAGTTTTATAAGCTTGAGGACTGGAAAAGCCCCTTGTGATACCACTGGCCGAAGGAATTTGTTTTTTTCCCTCCCTTAGTAATTAAATTACCGAGTGCATTTCATATAGCACAAAAAGTTGGTTAAACAATCTATGTATGTAGAAAGTACTTGTTTGGATAATTGTGTGGGACAATGTCAGAGATAGTGTTCGATGGTCTCCACGTCTTCCTTGTCTCTGAAACTAAGACTAAAATCATTGGTAGGGTATCCATACCTTTTTCCGTGTGTGTCCATCAGGCAGAGTCCGGTGATTACCCCGACTATTAATCTGAGAGAGGAGTGGTCCAGCCGAGTAGGAGCTATGGATCGCTTTACATCAATCTTTGGCCGAATTTTCCACAGCCCACCTGGCTACCTCCTCGATGTGTTCAGCCTTTAGTTCGTATTAGAGGTGTGCCCACATTCTGGACAGAATTGACTTCAGATATTTCCATCCCCCTCCTTGCCAGCTCGTCGGTTAGGCAGTTGCCAGGAATGTCCCTATGTCCAGGGACCCATACAACAGGCAAGCCGAATTTTGATGCCAGCAAGTTGAGAGTCTTCCTGCATTCTATGGCAACTTTGGAACTGGGGGATGTTCTGATAGAATAGTTATCTTTCCGAGAAGGAGCCCAACAAAATCTACTAGACCCTGCTGCTGAATATATTCGTCGATGAGCCTCTCTTGAGTTTTAAGAAAGAACGAAGTTAGGCTAATAGACCCGAAATCCTTCGGTTTTACATGAGCATCCTTGCCTTCCTTTGGTAGGAATACAACTTTCGCCTTTGTGCACTCATATCATATGTGAGTTAGGGTTAGGCAGACTGTAAAAATCTGAGAAAGTAGAGCGCAAAGTATGTCCTTAGCTTTCTGTAGTTGCGCGGGAATGATACCGTCAAGTTCCAGAGATTTGTCGGGCTGAAAGGGCATTAAAGCCGAACGGTATCACACAGAGACAAGTAAGTCCTAGGACCTGGCGAACTGCCGGAGGAGTCGTCCAAGCAGCCCGAGAAGTTAGTGCTCATAAGGACCCCAGTTCATGCTTGAAGAGGATTACGAAAGAACTTTCCCCAGCCTGTTGGCTTCAGATTTCTCTGCTAGTTATGTAGTTGCAGAAGTTTTGCCAAGTTTCGAGCTTCGACCTCTTAATGACCTTCTTGAAAGCTTTGAGTGCGGCATATTTACTCATATCCCCTAATATTCTTTTACGCAAGGCACACAAAGCGAGACTAAGTTTTCTGTTCGTATGAGCCGGTGTAGTGCTCAGTTCCCTCATCGAGCTATTAAACAAATTCTGTTACACCGAATTGAGTCGCAGCACCAAGAAACACCAAGATTTTAGTCGAATGACTTAAGTGATTTAAATCTCTTATAGCTACAAAACATGTACAAACGGGAGCGAAAAGCCGAAAATCAACTTGAAAATCTATTGCAAAATACATTCGATTTTCACTTCTTACTTAAAGGTTATTTTCTACAGTCCAACCCTCTGCAGAGACCGTTCTTTAAGCAACAAGTTTTCTAAAAAAAATATATATATTTATTTTAATTTTCAAAACAAAAAAGTAAAAGAAAAAGAAACTAAAAAATGTTTTCTATAAATTAAATGACATTGAGTAAAATATTCTTCTTTTAAAACAATAACATGTAAGAATTAAAAAATAAATAAAATACTTTCCAACAAATTTTATGAATTTTTAAATTATCTTTCGTTTTAAATCAATAAAATCTTAAAGTCAAAAGGTAATTAAATGTAAAAGAAAAAAAAACCAAAAAAAATAGAAGTTTTCAAAAATTAAATGAAACTGAAAAAAGCGAAATTAAGAAAAACAAAATAAGTTTCTAAAAGTAAAGTTTTATTAAAAAAAACGTATTTTTTAATTTTAAAACAAAAAACTATGAAATTAAAGGAAGCCTAAATAAAAAAATAAACAAGAAAACAAATTCTCAAAAAATCCCCTTGCCCGAGTATTCGAACTTTGTCTCTCTCAAATGGTCAGCCAATGTTTTGTATACCGACCACTGCGACTGTTGGAGTATGTAGTTATAATAACCCTGCAAAAAAAAAAATTATCAACACCACAGCGGCCCTTTGTCTTCTTTGGCTCACCAATTAATTTATTTATCACAAACCTTTTCTGCGGTTTCCACTCAGCTTGCGCACTTAACAGTTCACTACTGTACAGAAGCTTTTATGGCATAGCCATACCACTTGCATACCGCAAAGAGGAGAAAATTAAAATGGTGAAAATGAAAAACGCTAAAAATGACACCGCGAAGTTCGGCTTTGTGGTTGTTACGAGTATCTGTAAGTGTCAGCATTTTTGCTCAATAGAAATATAAGAGAACAAAAATGGTATTTTTTAACGCTTTGTGGTGAATGAAAAATATAAAAGAATGTACGATTCTTTTTTAAATTGAAGAAAACGATTCGAAATTAAATTTAAAAAGAGAAAAATGTATTTTTATTACGTTTTTATAATGCTCGAATTAAAAAGAAAAACCCTTGTGATAAAAAAGGAGTTACTTCTACTAAAAGTTCTTTTGCTAAGTGCAATATTTTTAGCTTTCACATGAATATTTTTATTTTCCTAGAATCAATTTTGGTGACTATCACAAACACAAAAGTAGTAAGCATTTTTTTTTTTGTAATTTTTCTCAACGAACCAATAAAGCTAAAATCCACTAAATAAATCATATCAAAAAATCAGAGCTTGATGCCAACAAAAAACCTAAAAGTTTCACCATTGCTTTGAAAATCCACTAAAAAATTTAACAAAATAGAAAAATATGAAAAAGTTCAAAGCGCTTAGCCACAAATGTGGTCGAATGAAAAAGTACCAAAGCTGCCATAAATTCTACAACATACAAACAAATATATGTATTGTAGCAAATATATATTTATATATTTTTTTATTTATGTGCATGCGTGAATGTTCGTACATGTATATCTCTGCATTCGTGATGTTTTGTGAAGAAAAGTAACTTAAAGTCATAAAGAACCATTGAGGGCATCATGTGCCAAATAAAGACGTATTTTAAACGATACTTAGGTATCATATATCGAAAGTAATAATATGTACAGTTTACAGAAAGAACTCAAAATAACTTCATCAAATCATAAATTTTAAATCCGATGTCATAGTTCACAAGCCGTACGAAAAATTGATAATCAAAAAGCATAAATATTACCAGATCAAAAATTTTGTTTTTTTGTACACTGGATGCCACTATCGCTGATTTTATTTTCTATAGATAATTTTAACACAACAAAATTTTTCATAAATCGTTTATAAGTATCTATGTACATCACTTTTCCATTCGTTTGCTTGTTCCGAGAAATTAATACATCACTACAAATTTTTTGATGAAAAACTGAAAAACTTCAAGCTCTAAAAGGAAAAAATATAACAGCTTCTCAATAAATTTTTTTCATTGTTGCTCATAAAAATGTGCATATATACATGGCGTATGAGTAACATACAAAAAAATCCTTGCGGAATTTCATTTGACCACTAATTCCTTTTTTATTCATATTTATTTATGATTTTTTTGTAACAGAAAAAGCTTTGCCACAAATGCTATTTTTTTAATTTTTTCCCTGCTAATGTTTGATTTTTTTATTTATTTTTTCATCAAATAAAAAACAAAAAATTAATTTCGCAGAAATTAGCAGACCTACATAAAGGTGTATTATATATACGGTGACCATCCGTTCTGTTTTTTGCAGGACCGTACTGTTTTTCGAAGGTCGGTCCTGCGTAGTTTTTACAAACCTGAAAAACCTGAAAATGTACTGATTTTTTCCAAGTGTTCTGCATTTGTCCCGCATTTTATTCGTTATTTCAAAATTATCGGACAATGGATGGATTTTTTCAAAAAAGAGTTTTTTGGTACTTTTCGTAGCTTTTCTTCAAAAATCTCCAAATCAACATAAGCGACTTACAGCTCGAAGGGTATTGATGTGCCTCTTCCCAAAATATATAACTTGTGGCGACTTCAATGAAAATTATTAGTGCTACAGGCGACCATTTGCATTTTGTCTTCAAAGTCGAAAAAAGTGAGATTTTCAATCAAATACGCAGTTTCATTTGATTATTTTTTTCATTATTTTAAAAATTCGATAAAGAAGATATATCATTACAGTAAACTTTGAGCCAAAGATAATGAAAATCGGATTAGAAATGTAGATGCTATGGAGCGCAACCTGCACAAATTATATATTTTTGTAAAGGGCACTTTGTAACTCGTCGTTTACGTCGATTCATGTCGTCGATTTTTGACAAATAACTGCGAAAAGAACCAAAAAAAGACAAAAAAAGAAGGGTATTGGTTTCGTTTTGAACGACTCAAAATTTGCCTATAAAATAATCTTTTAAAGATTTTCACTTATCGTGTAAGCTATTGTAATTATAATATGTTTTACTATTATGTGATAAATATTCATGTAAAAAAGATTAATATCGATGAAGAAAACGCGATTGATTTTTAAAGTTTAAAATGTATTAAGAATTTAGAATCATAAATACTCTTTTGATATTTTTATACTAAATTGTCCTTCATTTTGAATCCATATTTATGGTCACCGTAATTATATATGATTTATAGAGATTTTTTTAGCTTTAATTTGCCGTATTGAAATTGTTAAATTGGTTCGCAGCATATACGCGATTAGGTGCAACCACTTTTTATGTAAAGCTGAATAACGGCAAATTGAAAATATTTCGAATTATCCATAAAACAAAATTAGCTCGATTTTCGGAATAAGCGCGCGATTCCAGAGAGGAGTTGGAAGTTAGCATTCAGTATTCATTTTTGCTGTAAACCAATATAATTAAATCATAAATCAAAAATCATAGATATGTAAGAACTCTTATGCGTGGTATAATTATTATAAATAATATATCACCATTCATAAGAAATAGTGGCGGCCGCTGTGGTATAATGGTAAGCAGTCCGCGCTTCCACTCCGCAGGCGGTGGGTTCAAAACCTGGTCAAAGCACCATCGCAAACTGATATAGAAAAAAGGTTTTTTCTTAACAGCGATCGCCACTCGGCAGGAAATGGCAAATCGCCGAGTGTATTTTTGCTATGAAAAACAAAATTTATAATTTATAAATTACACTGGCCAACAAAATTGCACTTTTGGACTGATGAATGATTTATTACAGATGATGAATTTTCCACAATACATTTTCTTAAACCTCTTTAGTTTGATATACGCATTGAAATATTTAGCTTATCTTATCCATTGAATTGAATGAAATTTTTCAAAGAGGTGGCAACCCGCCTTAAAAATAGTTTCAGCAATAAACTTTCCTAAACATCGTATTTGTCAATCTTTATTTTAGTACCCATATTTCTAAATTTAATTTAACCTATCAATTAAATTCAATTAAAATATATAAAAAAGGTGGCAACCTTCTACAAAAATCATATCGGCTCTAAGCCTTCTTAAATCTTGTTTTGACATCCATATTGCATTATTTACTTTATCTTATAAATTTACTTAAACTAAAATTTTCAAACAGGCGCCACGCTCTAATTTCTTTGTATAGTTTAACTTAGACCTCTAGCAAAATATCGGTGAGAATGGCATTCGATTTTTCATTTAGCTGCTTTGGATTTCGTTTTGTTTCTGCTTTACTGGGTGAAATTTTGCGGCGAAGGCATCACTCCCTCCGACGACTGTTTATACTTTCTTCCGATGAAGTTCGCTCAGCGAATTTAATCTGTTTATATCTTAAGGCATATTTGTGAGTTGTTAGCTTTCTCAACCACTTTTGTCTACTAAGTACTTGAGCGTCGTATTCACATTAGTAAAAGATTAGAGTGAAAAAATAGCTTAGGCACTCGGCACATTACGCGCCTAATCAAAGTAGAGTAATCGTTTCATCATACCGAAACGAATGCATGACGACTCGACTTCTGCACACTTGCACGCCCTGCATAAGTCACCAGCTAATAAACACTTTCTACACATAACACATTTTTTGGCCGTTCTTTCGCAACACGCACTTCCGCAAATATTTCTGCTCCGAAATATTGCATAAACGCTTGTGGTTTAATGCAATTTTAGCACGAGATCCTTCATTTCCAATTATTTTCTATTGAATTGACAAACAAATTTTATTTCCAACACAAAAAAGTAAACAAATGACGATTTCAAAACTGCAAGCGCCTTACAATGTCGGGCGCTTCGATTCATGAAGCTTTTATGATTAGGCGCAAACATGATTTTGAATCGTAATCTACAGAGCTTCATTGAAATACATGGGTTCGGCATAAAAGCTTTATACTTTAGTATGCCGGAACGATTACACTACTATGATTAGGAGCTTAATGTGCGGAGTGCCTTACAGGTGAAAAAATATGTTCAGTTCTCAACTACAGTATTTCCTGAGCACCGTCGAAAATGTACGAAATTCGGAGCTTTTAAGCGGGAAGTGCTTTTACCAAAATCCCGCTTATAAGCACTGGCAGGGGTTCTTTTTTCATTTTCATTTACAAATTGATTTACATAGTTTATTAAAAAAAATATATATCTGCTACAAAATTCTGAGCAAAGAGAATGCTACATGGTTATACTGAATTTTGGTTCATTCAATATAAAATAGATTAAAAGCGAATAGTAAAGTGGTTGCCACAGTGCTCGGAAATTTAGTGAGGGGGTCAAACACTGTACAAGTTGTGCACACAAGCTTTCTCAATGAATAATACATTTTTCAATGCTTATAAGTGGGAAATGCCTACAACCCGGGACCTTTATAACCGCGAAACACTGTATTTAGTAATTTAAATACTTACACGAATAACGAAAACTAAAAAAAAAACGTGCCTTCCTCAAAACTAAATGCTTAACTTGTCCAACTTTAAGTCAAGCATAGTCGCCAACTGCATTTGGTTGAATCGACATAGTATTGGCCGCTGCCTCCAAGGGCCGAACCATTTCACCAAGCAGGTATCTATAAGCATTTGGCGCATGATGTGCACCTGAACACCAAGTCAACCGCACAGTTGGAAAGCGCGTCACCCTGCATGCTTGCTACTTAGCTAAGCAGTTGACAAGCACTTAGGTGCACAAAATGACCAACAGGGGGGGCAAACGTGCAATAACAATGTACCAACTTGGCTAACGTGCAACAGCCATAATATGTGGCAAGTAGAAGCAACAAAAGATGCAAAAGTTAGAGAGAGCAACAACAACAACAACTATATTAACTCCTAAATTGTTATTTGCCGTATGTGACTTCTGCCTGCGACACGTTCTCTAATTCATTGACGCTGCCAAGGTGTAAGGAAAAGTTTCCGCTGAGATGAAGACTTTCAATTTTCTATAGCTTTATTGCAGTTTGTTTGATTTTGTAGCGCCAGCTGTGAGTTGTCGGTTCGCTACAATTTGTTGGTCAAGTTGGTATTTGTTGTTCAAAGGCCATATATGTACTTAATATTGTGTGTAAGTGTGTACTTGTTGGGGTATTAAAACTAACGATGACGATGAGCGTTATAGGAGTTGCATTTTTCCGGTGAGTAACATAACTTCGAATATTACTTGACATGATCTGTGTTGCCAGGGACGCACCCAGGAATATATTTGAGGGGGCGGGGGTTAGCATTTTCAGTTTAAGTGAAACCATTTTCAAATTAAATGAAACCTTTTTCAGATTCAATGAAACTTTATTCAAATTAAATGAAACTTTCTTCAAATTAAATGAAACATACGCAAAATTCATAAACAGAAAGTCTGCTTCGAACGGAAATTTCAAGTGAAATGTACTGGTGAACCAACTGCGTTTACCAGGAGCAACCAATTAGACCAGAGCCAGTTATAGGGCAAGGAATAGCAGGCACTTTTAAGAACATAACGGTTGCCATGAATAAGGCTCATAAGAATCGTTGCTGCAGTACAGACATCTACAAATCAATTACGTGTTTCTTGAAAATTCCAGACAGGTTGGCCTCGAAAATTCCTTCCTAAACAGATCATTAATAGAACAGATGAAGGGACACAATTCATCCACATTAACGACGACCAACTGTATACAGGCTGTAGCAAGTGTAGTTACATAAAAACAAATTTATTTGCGCAATGAAATGCGGTTTTAATTAAATCTTACGTAAATCTACCATTCTATGGCTGCTTTTAAAAAATTAATTAAAATTAGTGCATTTAATTCTCTTTGAAATGCCCGGAGGTACCAGCAGCGCTCCTGATTTGATGCCTGGAGCAACATTTCAATTATAAATATTTTCTTTTAGCTTCTGTTAACTTGTCCGTACAAAATGTTAGAAAATAACGTAAAACATATACATATGTACTGTCTATACTATCTTCGTGTTTCTTTTAATCTGCTGACATATTAATAAATCGACGCTGACTTCCGGTATCAAAAAGTTAAGGTGCCAGCCTCTCAATACATCGTTGCCAGAAAAAGCTTCACAAAGGCGACGCAGAGGTACCTTTTCGATAGCAAAATAATTATAAAAATAAAAAAGCGGTAACATACATCAACCAAAAAAAAAAAAAATCCGGCTAATTGATAAGGTTATATCCTTTTTTTGAAGTCGGTTACAAATAGACTTGAAGAGTCTATGAAGTGAGATTTTCAAAAAAAAAAAAAAATGTCGATTTATGAAACATACTTTATTTTTGATGAATGAGGGTGTTAGTTAATATATTCGATCGTATTTAATCCTGGGAATTTTATCCTACGCCCAAGATCGATAGAATGCAAGATTGCGCTGATTGATGTGAAACGCGGGAGAGTAGCGTGAATATGACGCCATCGCAGATTTGCCGGTGGAGATAGCTGAGAGAGATACTTATGTATGTCAATATGTATAGGTATGTTTTGTATTTGTAAAAATCTAATAAAGGCTCGAATTTTTTAAGAAAGTATGTTGATTTTTTTAAATATTGCATTAGGTTAGAAACATGGATTTATACGATTTTTATTGAAGAATAAATTTTATCTTTATAAAACACAACTTAAATAAAAATATAATTGGTGCAAACTAGTCAATTTTTTAGTGCATTTATAGTTATGACACGCGGTGTATATGTTTGGTTTTGTTAAAGCATGAACAATATAAAAAAATAACAAATTTTGACTTAAAAAACATTGTCAATTTTAAAAGAAAATCAACATATGAACACTTGTTTGAGTAACTGCAAACATTTGGAATAAAATTTAATGAAATAATTGAAAAATACTTTATACTAAACTAAATACCAGTGCTGGTATCACTACTTCAATGTTATTATTATACTTTTTCATATGTTTCATTCAAAAATATAATAAATGCATTTTTTCTTGCATATGTATGTTTATACAAAATATGTAGGTATGTATAAATAAATGTTAATAAACACTGGTTTTTAATAAAATGTAATATACGACTTATTATTATTGTACGTATAAAACGCCTGGGAGAATATATGTATGTGTAGGTATAAAATTAAACACCAAAAGGGTAATTTGGTGGAGGTTTACACATTCATTGTTTTCGCTTAAAACATCAAATGCCTAAGTTTACACATTTCTTGTGAACACAGAATGTTTAAAATTGCACTTAAAATTTTACACATTAAATGTTTAGAATTTAGACATTTGATGTTTAAATTTAAACACGTCAAATACACATCTAAAGTTTAATTTAACACGGTGTGTAAATTTACACGCATTAGGAGAGGAAACTGGTTACCTATCTTAATATGCGTAAATTTAAACAAAAAATTTTTAGAGTGTATATTACAATAATGATGGGCAATAAAATCAGCTATGACGTCACACTTCTGTCTAAATTTTTTTAGATTTTCAATCGCTGTGTGTGCACAATAGTGCTTTTTTATTTTATTGTTGCATATATAAATGAATAATTAATCGATTGTCAGTCCGCGGTTTGCTTTGATCGTTATTACAATAAAAGTGTTCACGTAAAAACGGATGACAACTACTTATTGCTCCATATGTAAGGAAGCCAAACTGTAAGGTGAGCATCAAATTAAAATATGCACGGAATGTTAGATAAATTTTTCAATAATTTCGTTTAAAAAGCAAAAATGATTTATAATTTTTTTATTAAATAAAATTAATACAGAAGACAAATAACATATCGTACTTACTTTCTTCAAAGGTGTATTAATTCAGTATTTACCCTATTCGATCACTTAAAGTGAATAAAGTTATTCAAATAGGTGGCAACCCGCTACAAAAATAGTATCAGCAGTAAACTTTCTTAAACCTCTTTAGTTTGATACCCGCTATTCGTGGGGATAAAAGATTCATACATCGCGACGTGTAGAATCGTGTTTTCGCAGGCAGTTTTAGAATCAACAAATGGATTGGGAATGTCTATAATTCTCCCTTTATTAGCGTGTCTCTTCTAAATTTAGGAGAATGCCTGTTTTATTATGGCTTTTGCAGGTCTAGGAGGTAGCAACTTCGTTATGGGTAACCTTTAGACTTTCACACATGATAAAAAAGGCTTTCTTGTGGCAGAGCACAATTTAATTCCAGTCGCCAGGTAATGTACATCGGTGTGTTGAAAAGAAATCTCAGCAAACAGGAGTGAGAATCGAATGGGGAAGATTAAACGTCCCAACTTTTTCAAAAATAAAGCGCACAGTGCCTTTATTGCCCTAAGATTTAATTTCAATTGTTTACGTATTATGAATTTCGACAAAAATCAAATATTGAATTATTAAAAGTTAATTCATAATCTCGATATCCCTATTTTCAATATTCATTTCAACCTTGAGAGAGAAAACTAAATAATTGCAACTGTCACAATTTTAATATATTCAATTGAAGCCAAAGCGTAGGAAAAAATTTCTCGAGAAAATTTAACAAAAGTAGCAACGATAAAGTTTTTCTACAACTACAAATTGCAATAGTAAGCCACATAATTGCTTGGTGTCCACCAGGGTCCATAGGAATTGTTGTACATTTTCCTCATTTTCTCATTGAAAGTTTTGGCCAAGAAATCAAAAACTGTTATATTAGTATTTAGGAGTCTTCAATACATATGTACCTACATACTAACTTATTACTAGTGCAGCTACCAAGGCTACTACTTTCGATTGCAAGTGTGAGCAGTTGTTGCCATAACATTTCAAAATGACTTTTGGAGTGGTGCCGTTGCATTCAAGTTTTCTATTTTATTTTTATTTGCACTATTGCACTATTTTTTTTTTGTTGTTGTAACTTTTTGCTGTTGTTGCAATAGAATTTGCTGTTTCGCAATACAAGTGCCAAAGCTATGCAATTTATAAGAATCAACTAAGTTGGCCATTCCCACTTGAGAAACTTAATACGGGCATGAAAATGAATATATATGGCTGTACGTACGCTAACATTTTGTTTCAATGCAGAGAGGGAGTTTGGTTTTATCACACACAACAAACAACTTTTGTAAGATACATAGGTATACGCGTGCGAAAAACTGAAAGAAAATTGTTTGACTTGAAATTGGAGTTTATATTGGTTTTTGTTTCCACTCTACGCACGCCTGTTCATCGTTTTTCCATCTTCTTAGCTTTCGAATTGAAGACTTAAAATTTTTTTCTTTTATTTCTATTTTTTCTTTTCTCACACTTATACGCTCTCCTTTTCAATGAACCATTTGCCATTTTCCATTCTGTGGGCCTCGGTATACTAAGTATGTATATTAGGGCGGGTTGATTTGTATGGATGAAAAAAAAAAATTAAAAATCGTATAGCAAAAACGTAATCTACATTAAATTCTAAGAAAATTCTCTGAAGAAACCATGGCTTTAAAATCAAACCCTAATCCGCGCCCCTCGACTTGAAAATTTTTTACTTGGGTGAATATTTTTTTTAATGAAAAAAAAATTTTGAGTGTAGAAGAAATATAAAGTGTAAAAGAACTACCTTACTAAAAAATTTTATTCAGAAAATTCGATTTCTTTTTGGAAAAACCTGTTTTTTTCTGACATTTGTTTTTTTAGCAAAGGCGGCCATATAAAATTTCAAGTCGAGAGGCGCGGATTAGGATTTTATTTTAGATACATGGTTTCTTCGGAGAATTTTCTTAGAATTTTATGTAGTTTACGTTTTTGCTATATGATTTAAAAAAAAAAAAATCAACCCGCCCTAATGTATGTGCAATGTGCAGTACATTGTTCGAATACCGTTATCGGCTGTGCGAAAATCTGTGCGGATTTTTTTTTAAGTTTTCAATTAGTTTTAATTGCGTTGCTTTGAGAAATTTAAGTGTCATTGTCAAACGTGCCCAGAGAGATTGTACCGAAGAAGTTGCGCAATTTTTTCTAGTGAAAGCAAGACAAACAATTTCGTATGCGAAGGCGAGAGAAAGAAAAGAAGAAAAATAATAAGTACGAAATATTCTTCAATAAAAACAAAAGAAAACAGATGAAAGTAAAATATTTGTGTGCTGAAATCTTAATTAATTTTGACTTTGCTTCGAGGCTCTTTTATAAAACCGTTTTAGTAATATTCTTGCTTTTACTGTTATTATTTATTTTTTGTTTAAAAAAAAGTTTGATTCTTCTAAATTAACTTAACTTCAATAATTAGGCTATTAAATTGTAGCAATTCGAAATTTCCTTTCCTTTAAGATTTATTAAAAATTATTTCCAGTTTCTTTATGTCAACAAAGAATTCTGGTTTAGATTTTATCAGACCACTATTTGAAATTTAGTCTATCCATGTACATATATGTATGAGTGGGAGATTTTCTCTTCATATTCGGTACGATAAATCCTGCATCTGGGAACAAACGCGTCCGCTTAGAAATACTCGGCTGCGATGGGCAACAAATAAAGTCACTGGCACTAAAATGGTTTTCGCGCACGCGTGAAGAGTCTCCTAATGAAACATCGCAGCGATTTGCCCACAGTTGTCGCTTTACTTGACAATTTAAGGTAGGTTTAAAATAGCGCACAAGTTTGTTGTCCTGGCACTTGCCAAACTCAACATACCGCCCGTGATTTCTTTTCAAATCAATCTTCAAAATTTTGAAAAGTATGGGGTTAAGAGTTGACTCTTCAGTCGCAGTTCAATAGAGAGAAATGTCGAAATTACTTCTACCTTGCTATGCTTTGAGTTATTCTGGCTTTTTCGGTATTTTAAAGTAAAAAGGCGGAGGATATCATCGAAGTATTTTGTATGCATGTTACCGGATAACTGTGGACCACGTGAGCCTTTTTTGATAAATCGTTTTGGATACAAAAATTTGCTTTCAAGTGAGATTGGAACATTTAATTTTTTGAAATTTGTATATAGTTTTAAGCACGGCTTTTTTGCGGCTCTTACGTTAAGAAAATAATTTCCATGGGTGGAAGAACCGAGAAGCACAATTTTTATACTCGATCGCACTTGGGTATGCACAAGGGTATTATAACTTTGTTCACACAACGGTTCTTTGTAACAGCCAAAACGAATTGCGATAGATATAGACAAATGTATATGTACATATATAGATGCGCAGAGTGAATAAAGAAGTCGACTAAGCCGTCTTAGATTTGGCAGAGGTACTAAACAGGATGCACGGGATCCTCCATGTTTTAATCTGATGCGCTCGGGTAAATCCCCGAATCCGCTCTTGGGCTCCCCTACTATAAGAAACATTTTCAAAAGTAAAATTTTAGATTTTTTTTTTATTTTTTTACCTTAAAATGTTAAAAATGTTTAAAGTGTTTTTAGGTTCTTTCCTTGACGCACGAAGAGCAAAAATATATGAATGTTTAACAAAAGTGTTTCAAAGAAGAAAATCCTACCAAAAATGAACCAACCCGTCTTGTAACCTATTTCCTTTGGCTTTTTACCTCAATATGAATTGGTGTCGACTAATTTGTAAGCGCTCCCTACAACTATGATAATATTTTGAACGAGACACTTCAAATTCACAGCCCCCTACTAGATAGAATAATCCAAATATGAATATCTAATGTAATTAATATTGTAAAATAAATCAAATATTTAAATGAGGTCACACTCTTCACTGCCTTCTTTAATTAGTTCAATTTGAAAAGGAAACCAAAAAAAAAATCACATTAAGCCACTTCTTTCCGATTCAATTGCTTAGCTGTGTGTGTGTGTGTGGAGCCGCACAACCTCATTCCTCGCAGCTCATTCAACAAATGCGCTCCAATTAGCTCAGCGCTGTGGATAGCACCTGATCAGGTCACAACAGCGATGCGTGTGTACGGCGCATTAAAATGAGGGAATTGAACATTATGTCGGAAATTGCCACCAAGTCACACCCGCAGCATACATACATACATACATATATACAATAAACTCATACATACAAACAGGCGCACATGCAAGTACATACACAAATGCAGTTACAAAAAGCATAGCTAAAAGAAAAGCGCTTCTGAATTAATATATTTTCCCTCTCTAAAGCAACATGGCGTAGCATTTAAGGTAGAGGGACTAAGACAAATGCAAAAACTGAAATAAGATACAATAAAAAATGCGAAAAAGCTATCCAGCCATATACATAGCTATTTAGTCAATAAAGTAGCGGAATGTGAAAAGCACAATGGAACGTTGGGGGGGGGGGCATAGAATATATCTACGTATTGCAAAATTATACAATTATGTGGCGCAGACGGTGCACGCCCTCCGGCTAACATTGTCAGCATTAGCGCAGCTAGAAAATATGCTACACAACTTAAGTACATACATACATACCTATACACACGTTATCTACGCAGTTAAAGGTATGAATGTATGCAGCGCTAAGTGTTGAGTGCGTTTGTAAATTATGGCATTACTTCAGCTGGTACGCCCAGTTGGTACGCCATGTTTCAATATTTCAACTGCCTGTGCCCGTGAACATGGTCATTAGTCAAATTAATATGCAGAAAATGAGCGCGCTAGAAAAAAAGGGAGCGTGCGAAAAAATGTGCTAGAGGAATTATTTACCTAAGAGTGTGTTTGTGTGTAACTTTATACACTTGTTCTTTTATGAGTGTGTTGCAAAAAAAAAAAAACAATACTTGGTATATTCGCTTCATTTGCAAATGATGTAATTTAGTGAAAATGCCTGCTACATATAACAACAGCGCGAACGAACAGTGCCACCAATGGCGCGCAACAGCGGCAATAAAACAATAACAATGAGCGATGTGAACGACGTGTAAAACAACGATGATAACAAAAGCCGAAAGAACAATATGAGCAAATTTACATAAAATCTTTGTATGACTAGCGGCAGTCGCAAGCATTGGATTGTAGGCGAATTGCTTGCCTTAACGCAGGCTTGAAATTACAAGCGGATTCTTTGTTTATATAAACTCACAGAGGCGCTAATGCACTAGAAATTTAAATTTGTGGAAGTATGTTTGAAAAGTAGCTATATGTACATATGTAGGTACTATGTATGCATGTAGGTTAGGGTGATCCAAAAGAGCATGTGAAAAAGTAAAGTCGGAATTTTTATAATCTCACCCCCTAGAATTGTTCTATGCCGATAAAAAATATACTTATATTTTTTATTTTGAAATCAAAAAATATTTAGAGGTCGGTGAAATAGAATTCTTGAAAATCAATTCCAATAACACCCAATCATGTATATAAAAATGTTTTCATAGTAATTATAGATTATAGGACCGAGGGGGAGATAAATAAATAATCTTCAGTTTTAAAAAATGGTTAAGTAAATAAGTGGGTATTGTTATTGGAAGTCTCCTGAGGAAAACCGGATTTTTCCGTTTGGAAAATATTGCTTTTTAAGAATTCCATAACATTTCTATGAAAAGTAGTATTTTTCCCATATAAAATACTTGGAAAACTTTGAGCGCTATGAACAACCTCTAAATATTTTTTATTTAAAAAAAAATTGGGTATATTTTTCGATATAGAACATTTCGAGGGGGTTAAGGCATTAAAATTCCCACTTAACTAATTTTGTACCACCTTAATGTCGGCACATACATTAGCCTGTACCAGAACAAAAAGTTCGACATGCGGGCTGTATGATTGTACACGAAAGTACAAGATTCCTGTGCGGAAACTTTCCACTGGAAACTCTCTAAACTGAACGGCACCGAACTTAAGTAATTTGCGTAATCCTGGACTGTAAACTGCTGTGGAGGTGCAACATGGAGGACAGTGTGAAAAAGTCCAGTAATACTGCGACAGAAAGGAGCACTTATCTCAAGCCAATGGAGGGTGTTCAACGTCTCTTACACTTGTGTACAACAGGAGCACGGAAAGCAACTCTAAAGGTAGCACTAAACGAAATTATTAATATACCACCTCTCTTCCGTGCGGCTAAGTCCGCGGGGAGACTGTTTGCAAAGTGGGCATTCAAGCAGGCCAAGGGGCATGCAGTCACAACAGACTACATGGTACCTTTCTATAATTGGGATATGGGGGTTTAAATCAGTATCGAAGAAAACAGATGGCGTAGAAGCATAAAGTCTAGCTGGACGGCTCAAAAATGAAGGATGGAGTAGGAACAGGAGTATACTGTTAACTTAATGTTTTTCAGTGCATTAAGCTGCCGTACCACTGCATTATAGTCCAGGCAGAGGTTCTCGCAGTGAGTCTAGATGCAGAGCTAGCCTACTCAATGACTGGAAGTAACTCTAAAGTTAACATATACGTAGATAGTCAAGCAGCGTTTGATGCAAATGAATGAGGACGGGAACAAGGAAGACCCTAGAAAACATTTTGGCTTTGTCCTGCTGTATAAAAAACAAAACAAAACAAAATGCCTCCGACTACAAATGCCGAAGTTTTGTCGAAAAATAACAAAAAGATGTATCGAAATTCGGTCAAAAAATAAAATAATCGAAATCACCTACGAATCGAAATACCTGCTTAGTCTCATGATCATAAGAGAGCTTTAATTTATTGACAATAGGGTGGTAAGTTAGGGTGGTAGGAGATGACATCTGGTGGGTAAATACTATAACGGGTTACTTGAGCGCAATAAATTTGCAACGGAAAACATTTTCTCTTCAAAGCAAGAACATCGATATTCTCTTCTACTATCAATTAAGAAATGGATGTGTTATTCCAATGACTTGTTCAACCTCTTTCTGTTAAAAATAAATTTCAGAGACAAAAACCAAACAGCAAAGGTTTTTCTCTGATAAAAACCATATTTGTCTTAGAATTTTTGTTATTTTACATATCTTCGATCTTTGATTTCAATTGATTTCTGTTGATTACATTTTTTTTCTCTTTTCGCTAGTATCATCTATTCGATTTTATTTTATCTCATTTCATTTCTTTAACTGAAAGTGTGCGAAATTGATTTAATGCTCTCACTTGGCTATTATTTATACATATGTATGTTTTATATATGTGCATTAGGGTGGTCCAAAACTAGTCAAGTCGGAATTGTAATGCTCTCACCCTCTAGCATTGTGTTTCGTAGAAATAGTATAGAATTCTTGAAAATCAATATTTTTCGATCGGAAAACTCGGCTTATCTGCAGGAGATTCCCAATAATAATACCCAATTATTTACTTAACCATTTTTATATACTAATGAGTTTTTATTGGTCCGCCCATTGCATTTTTCCGGGTTTTTGTGGGTTTTTGGCGGACCTATAAATTATATAAATAAAAAAATTGGGATATATTTTTTTTCCGGTGTAGACAATCCTAGAGGTTTTTGGACCACCCCAATGTGCATATATATGTAGCTATGTAAATATATACATATAACCTTCTTATTATGAGTATTTATTAATTCCGTTGTATATATATGTATATATGTCCATGTATGTACATATACTCTGTCAGCAAGTATGCTTTTGAGGTACGCAGGTACTCTTGGTAATCTCCCCAAAGGCAATTTCGTCCGTCGACCTTCCACACCCATAGTGGTCATGAATTTCACTGTTACGCAGAACAAAATACGTCGTCGAAGGAAACAAATGAGCCGCCCGTAAATAAATAAATGAATAACCACATGAATACATTCAGCGCTGCCATAGCAAGGGGAAAAAGGAAACCAAACGAAAAAAGAAAACAAAAACAATTTAATTTTATTTGCCTCTTGAGATTGCGGATGAAAAATTCAAGATGCTACAGGTTAACAAGCACAAGCATCAGCACAGGAATACAAGGTGGCTGGTTTATCGTGAACTTTCGTTAACATACATACATACATACATGCCATGCGCCCACACGCGTTCTCTACTCCAAACGCCCTCTTAATACCCAAATTCATTGCTTTATGTGCCTATTTTGGTTAAATGTATGTAGTCTTACCCCGGTCGGTTATTCCTTGTTTCAGTCTCTTTCAGTTTCACTGAGGCGAACTTTGCGTTGTCCGCTTTACTTGTTTGGCTTTAGTATTTTTTTTTTTTACGCAGCATACCAATTTCGCTGAACATAGACACTGTCGGTAACGGGCGGTCAAAGGTTGTGCGCATCGTTGTGATACAAATTAACCGCTATTACTTTTAAATGTTGCTTGACGGCAAAGCAAATATTCATATGCTATTGGTGGGTGGTGCATTTGACGTTGAAAATTGTCACAACGGTCTTGAAAATATTGTCTGATGGTGCCGTGAAAATAAAAAATGCGATGATAATAATAAAAAAAAAACCAGCGGAACAAAAAAAAAATCCTTAGCAAGTGACCGCAATGTAATTGAGTTTTGCCACAGCCGAAGGTAAAAAAAAAGCACTTGCTGTAGACAGCATATTTTAACTGCTGACATGGCTGTTGTGGCACTGCACATATTTATTACGGTTATTAGTGAAGGGCGAAGGTCGTCGAAATGTGCGTCGCCACATTCGCTCAGCCATTTGGGGTTTCAACAAATGCTTTCAACTCTGCGCTGTTTTGTTTGCGTTCGTTTAGTATTTTTTTATTTTATTTTTTGCTTTACAACCAGCCGCAACCAGGCCTTAAAATTTGGAAATGGTTTTAATTTTACTTTATTATTTAAAATGTAAGACCATTAAATAAATTGTGTTTAAAGTGGTTTAAAGGGCAAATTAATGACAGATTTGTGGCAAATTAAAAATCTGCTCTGCGTTGCTTTTTCGAGAGTTAATGGTCGATTGGGATTAGGTGTAAATGGGAGTTTTTAAATTTTATTTTGCAATAGTGAGAAATCGCCGAACAAACTTTTTAATAGCATTACGTATGCACATATTTACTTCTGGGAAAAGCGAACACAAGTATAAAGTAAAGTGTATAAATTAAAAATTTTAGTACGAGATTATTTTGCTGTATTGGCATTACAGTACAGCATTTTCGAAGTAGATAAGCATATAGAGCGATCTTCTAAGAAATTAAGCTAATAAGTGTCAAATGGCTTCTACATTTTCACTATTTTTACAGAATTTTCAAAATGTGGTTGGTATGTCGCAGATCCTCGGTGGTAAGATTATTATTTTGGAACGAAAAATTACATTGAAGATGGCATAAGGGACAAGAGATCTGCTTAGTTAAACGATTGGTAACTTAAACACCAACAGGAGTTTAACTATGAATTTATATTCAGATTTACATAGTTAACTATGGAAACTCATATCGCTAGAAAATATAAAAATTGTAAAACTCAAGACTTTTCTATACAAATTTGAAATTCGTTCCACAAAAAAAAATTTTTTTTAATTTCACAAGGGTTATGCTGGTTTAAGCTTTTGTCAACTGAGCGTTATGAATATGAAAATCAATAGTTAAACTCTTATCAGTGGTTAACTACGCATTGTTAATTTGGCTCAAAAATATATAATTTTTATTTTTTTTTATATCAAATGTCAGCGTTTAGCAAAATATAACACTTGGCAATATAAAAAACCAGGTTGTGCAGGTTGTGGGTCATATTTGACGCGAAGATCTTACGTGTCAAAAAAAAAAAATACTGCTATAAAAATAGTAAATATATAAGACCAAGGTCATAAGTATCGCTTTGGTTTCCAAATGGAATAAAAGTCATAAAATATCCAAAGTATTGACCCCCCGTTTTCAGAGCAAAAATGCTTTTCTTCCTGATATATCCTTATCTTCCATGATGCGCTCAAGTATGTACTATATATGGTAAATGCTTTCTTCAAACGAAGGCGAAAGCAATTGATAACTTTTTTCTCAATTTAATGTACACTTCTGTGGTAAGAGAGTTTTTTTAAGAAATTCTAAACACACGCACATATTTACTCATACTAAACATAAAAGTATCTATGTATGTGTAGTTCCACACATTTTTTGCATACCTACATACTAGCACTCCAGACAAACAATTTATTTTCCCAAACTGCCTATTTGCAATTAAATGACTTCACCAACATACTTCGACAATTCAGCAGCACATTTGAGGACGTTTGGGCGATGAAAGAATTTTCCAAATTACCATAATCTACATCATCTATAAACACCTGTGCCAGCCAGCAAATGCATACAATATTTATAAAAGTTTATACGTATGTACAGACATAAATGATATCTTACAAACTACAGTCTAGATGTCGCGCAGAAAAATCCGACTAAAATCACCCACTCATTGGCCATAATTTATAAAGCCTAAGTTGGCAGAGCGTCACACATATACACATGTATGCGGAAAATGATAAAAAAATACTTCTGTGTTCGTGTGCAACAAGTTTACGTTTTGATTGCGAAAAGGCTTAGGTATTCTTTCGCAATGTATAAATGGTATGGCATTTTATTAGATTGGATTTTTGCAAGCGATAATCAACAAGAAGCGACAACGGCCGCTGTAGCCGAGTAGTTAGAGCAGTGAGCAGTACCACTTCGTAGATGAAATATTCGTTTTGATTTTATTGAACTAAAATTTTATAAATCAATATGAATTGCAAAATATCATATGTACCATCAGCTTATAAATAAACACAGATGTGTCATGACGTGTATCACTACTTGGATTCATTTTTATTTACATTTTATACTGTAGAATATTGCATTACGGTTTTATATTAGCCTTGGTCCGCGTATCCTTCTTCGTGTTCCTGCTCGTCTTCTCATTAGCCTCATCTTCGAATTTGTGCGTAAGTTAGCTAATACTTCTGAAAGAGCTGGCAACCCTCCTCAGTTTAGTTAAGAAATAACAAAAATCTCCTGCATCTCATATTGTGATACCTTCAAATTTCATGTACCGGATGAATTAAGTCAAATTTGCTTTTTTAAATTCGTGACAACGCTCCAAAATACAATTTAGTAATAAAGCCTTTTTAGACCCATTTCATTTGATACCCATATTCTTAGTAATTGCTTTAACTTATTAAATAATTTGAGTTTACCTTTTTAAACAGGTGGCAACCTTCTTTAATGTTATTAGTATTCAAACTAAAGATATCTTACCACCTCGGTTTTACGTCATATTTTAATATTTCATTTAGCGCATGCTTACTTTAATTAAATTCGAATTTTGAAATTATATGTCAACCCTATTCAAAATTTTTAGAACCAAAACCTTGTTAAACCTTGTACACACATATTGTGATACAAATTTAAATTGTGTATTTATTTCCTTTAATTCAAGTTGAATTTAATTCCTAAAACATATGGCAACGCTCTTAAATAAAGCTCAGAAGAAAATATTTTTTACCGATGCCAATTTATACCCATACATTAGTAATTCATTTGACTTGTTAAATAATTTGAGTTAAACTTTTTACACAGATGGAAGCCCTATTTAATATTATAAATGCTCAAACTAAATATTTCTTAATACTCCTTTGTTTGACGCCTATATTTCAATATTTCATATAAATTTCTTCATTATATTTGTTAAGGTTCAAATATACATATATATATATATATATACGTAGCTGTGCGTTTTTTGAGGCCTTCACATTTCAATGCCTACATAGGCGCCCTCGATTTGAACGCCAATTCATACAAAAAAAGAAATACGAGTACATAAATAAAGGTAGCATAGTCACGGCTGTGTGCTGAAAAAAGTTAAAAAATATATGGTTTTTAGTTAAACAGTATTGCTATCAAACATATGTATTCTTATTGAATAAAATTGTAGCACAAGTTTTACACACTTACCCTTTCGGTTTTTCGCTATATTTTATATTTGTCTTTAATATAAACATATAAGTAAATGAAGCAACGCTTCCTTTTCATATATCAACGTTCCTTTGCTTAACTGTTGGTATTTGTGCAAAAATACATACATATATACATACATATGTACTCACAAACATAAAACATCTGTACGACCTGCTTTGCTGTTTATTAATCCCACGACGTGCCGCGCTTCCGACAACCTGTAAACATTGTAACCGCGTGTAGCAAAATCAAATGTTTAACACGCAAACGCACAAAAACGCTTTATCCGCTATGTGCTTAGATGTGCATGTTATTTATTTATTTATTTTTTAATGACTGCTTAAACGTTTATTTTGCATTGACTTTGCTGATATGTTGCGTATACGCCATGTCGTGCAAAAGAAAATTGTGTTTAGCGTTATAATTCAATTCGTGGCACAGCTTTAGTACACCATGAAAATTAATTTCATAAAAACTACATAATCTGACACACAAAGAAGTAGTTGTGTACTTAAACCAGGCAAAAGTCAAAATGCTGTGTTAAAGTACGCTTGGGTTTTTGCTCTTTTTGCAAAATAATCTGTCAAGGAAATATGACATACACATACCAGGGACCAAACATAACAGTTATTGATGAAAACTTCACTATGAAGAAAATGTTCTACAACTAAGTGATGCATACCAATCGATGTCTTTTTTCACTACGACTCAAATTTGAAAAAAAAAATTTATTTGCTATTTTTATGCAAAATTAAAAAAAAATAACAATTATTTTTGATTTTTATATTATATGTCTTAGATAACAATTATTAAAGACTTTTATTTATAAATGTCATCAATAAAAATCAGTCAGTGACTTCTACTTTCGTATAAAGTCATTAACATTTTTCGCAGTTAAGAAGATGTTGGGACACAAAAGCTTACTACGTCTTATACAAATGACTTTTATAATTATGATTTAAGAAATAAAGGTCAGGTCAGTGACTTATAATATAAAAATTAATAATAATTTTTATTTTGGATTTATAACATAAAAGTCAAGCAAGTCTTTTTCTTAGGCTTTGTATAAAAAAGACAAAAAAAAAGAAAAACTGTATAAGGTTGGTCGAGTGAAGTATAAGGGACTCGAAATGGAGAAGTTTAGCCTATGGCTACAGAAGATATAGAATAAATTAACGGACGAAGACCTGCGTGTGAAATGAACTTTTCTCTAAATGCTAACACTGTTGGCAAATGTAAATAAGGATTAAAACTTCAAAACTAATTAATACAAGTAAAGTAAAGTCTGTGGAAAATTAAGAATAAAATACCTATTTCGCAAAATCTGTAATTTTATTTCTCAAAAAAACTGGGGTAACAGTTACTCGTCGCCACGCAGTAAAGTAATCAACGTCAACGAAACCTCACCATCGCCAATATATTAAAGAATTAGGTAGCTTAAGGCATTCAGTCTTGTTGGCAACACCCATTAAACGTATAAAAAAAAGTAATTTCCAACTAAAATGCGCGAATGTTTAAGCAATCCGATGTTCAAAAGCGTTTATACCATCAAAGATTATTTTGTGGCAGTTTCTATTGCAACCGTTTCATAAATATCGAGCGATAAATGCGAAAACGTTTCGACTTACGAGCATCAAAATTTAATATTTTTTCATTGACAAAATTGCACATTTATTACATGAAACTTACTACAAGTACATAATTGAATATATCTGTAGGTTCGTTTGTTTGTATGCGATTTGAATTTTTGCATTTGACAGCGCCCTGCAGAAAAAAAGTGTCAATTGATAAAAAATAACACACTTTTAGTTAGCTTTTTTGCGGGATTTCTAGAAGATATGTAACTTGTAGTTAGTTACAAAAAGCTAACATGAAACTAGTTGACAAGTAATGCAGGAGTAATGAATGAGATATTTTTCTTCAAACGCATTTCTAATTAAAAATCTTGCACTTCGCAAATACTTTTTCGAATTGAGGACAAATAAAATGAAGATCGAAATTTCATATTATCATTTTGAAGTTATGTCTGACGGAGTTAGAATATGGGAGTATGTCAACAAATATGAAATGTAATAAAAAAAATAAAGTAAATAAATAAAAAAAAATAAAAAAATAAATAGAAAAACTATTTTGTTTTTGCTATTGATATTTTATGTCAAAAAGTAGTTAGTTACATAAAATGCGGAGGTAACCACACTTGACTATTTCGCGGCCATCGCCATAGAAATATAGTTAGTTTTCGTCAGATAATAAGTAGTTTTACAAATAATAACTGACTTTTAGCTCCTTCGTAATCAACTTAAAGTTAGCTTATAGTTAGATGCATTTCCTGCAGGGTATTTATGCACATACATACAAGTCAATATTTCAACAACTCAGTATTAATCGTGCAGGCAAATGTGAGTGAGTATTAGAAGGAAGACAAATATTTATACGATTGTTTTTGTTGTTTTCATTGGTGTAATTGCGCATCGAACTGTCATGTAAGCACGATCGAGCACACAAACTGCATACGTATACTTAATAGGTACATACGTTTCACTTGTATTGTGTACTTTGTGCATAAATACGTAGAATGGATAGGATGGATGCATCACAGGCATTGCTTGGCTGCAGAAGCCAATTGGTATGCCCAGCATTATGTAAATATATACATATGTATATTTTCACATACATATGTACATGGTAGCTTAGTGGGTTTGCATGTTGTATGCAAGTTTGTTCTCTCTATTCATCAGTTGCATTTTTGACGTAGAATAAGTCTTACGTTTCGATATGGAGATATTTGCTCAAACGTTTTGTAGTTGGGAGTTTCCATGCAAAAGTTATTTTCTTTATAAAACTAACAAACATTTGTAAAAATCTTGAAACAACCAAAAAATAACAAATCAAGGCTTTGAATGCATTTTTATTACCTTTTTTATGTTTTCGCCAAAGACAAGATAAACAGCAATGAACACCTTTAAAAAAACGCGTGTTTTATTTTTTTTATTTTTTGTATGTGATGAAAATCGCACTAATATGGCTCATGGTTACATATCGTTTCGCTTCCCGAATCGCCCCGTAAGGCTTCATTGTTTCAATATTTTGTGACCCACGTTTCAAAAGTCGTTTTATTTTCTGAAATCAATAAATCTAAAAACTGGGTAGGTGGTGAACTAAATAATTCGAAAATATAAATCAGTTAGCTTGGAGAAACCGGCTGAATCATACGAAAAAGGGCCGAACTCTACTGAAAGCTTCTAATGAAGCGCGAGACCAGGATATTTGGCAATGCTTTGAGGAAATCGCCAACGGCTCTGATACTGATACTGTACTGATGTGGATATGTTATATTATGTTACTTTATCTATGTTATGTTATGTTATGTCGCCTCAACTCCTCTTAATTTAGTGGCCTGAATTTCAACCGCTGGGCGAACACTAGTTATTAATATTTTGCAATTCATATTGGTTTATTAAATTTTAGTTCAATACAATCAAAGTGAATATTTCATTTTAATGTTTGTAGCTTGAATGTCATCTTAATAATATCACGCATTCTACGTTTAAGTTTAGCAGGTCATGAAGAAGGCGCTGGACTGATCCTTTTTCCTTGAGTATGTGATCGTGTGCAACGTATAGACATAAGCCTGTTTACATACAGATATGCATATTTTATGACTGCTAATGCAATATGCTTGTTAATATGTGTGCGTGTCTTACGGACGAACATGCATACTTACATACATCCATACATATGTACATATGTGCATACGCAAATGCAAATCAGTTACTGAAATTCATATTCTCATTGCGCTCAACTCCACTTCCTTCACCTAGCTTGCGTTCCTCGCAGGCGACCACCCACCCAACCATTCATGCGAACAGCCTTGGCCTCTGCTGCCTTTGATATTCAAATCCCAAAACGTTTTGAGTTACAGCCTTGCCCATATAATCATGCATTTCAGTTATTTGTGCAAACATATACATACATACAGTGAAATAAATTCAGTTGCAAGTTTGCCTATTTGAAATTTCGCATTTGAATATCTTTTATTGCTCTGCCTACATTTGGTTTTTTTCTCTTTGTATTGCATTTGTATTTGCTTTTGTTACTTTGCAGAAGTGCTCCATTTTTATTTAAGCAAAAAACGCCGGCAAATAAATATTTTGCAATCTACTTGGAATTGGAATTTTTATCGCACACCAGTACATACTAATATATGCATACATGCTAATATATGCATGTGTGCATGTGCTTTCAGTCTCTCGAGTACGCCTGCTTTGGAGCCGTTCACTCGACGATGGCCATGACATTACTACTTATCTACTCGTTTGCGCAATGTCTGGCATAAAAACTTTTTAAGTAATTTAATTTAATTTAATTTCATTCGTTTTTTTTTTTTGGTAAAAATGTTCACCAAACTTTGGGCATTTAAGATGCCTAGCTTAAAAAAGAATTAATATTTGTTGGTGTTGATATATTCTTACGACAGGGTGAGTAGATGATATTCATAATTTCAATGAAGCCGATATTTGCATACAAAAGTACATATGCAAGTACATACATTAAAAAGTCCATAAACTCTGGCAAGGGAGCCCATAAACTCAATTGAAGGACTAAGTGCTGAAGGATCTATCTGCGATGGGTATAAATGATAGCAGCAACTTCGCAAATTAGCGAGGCTTCTTTACCTCGGTCTAAATCGACAAAATGTTTTAGTGTCAAACTAGATGAAAAAAATGCATTAAAAGAGTTTAAATATTATTTTCAAAAAATATAGCAGTTTTTCTGGAAAAAGGTAGTTTATTTCCCAAGAAGGAGACATCTTTCTAGTGCAGCTCATATGAGTTTATTTTTCGTTAACAAATGTTGAAAACCCTGATTTTTGGATCAGCGCACAGTGTGCAAAACTTAAATTTACTGTTCCAAATAGTCGAGAGTTTTTATTTTTCAAACCGTGGTACAATAAAATGGTGCTTAAATATTTACACTGTACGACATTTTCAGCTTTTTGTCTGGGGGGAATTGATGAAACCAAGGTTTTCTGAAAGTCTGGACTATAAATAGAAAAAAAATTTCCAGTTTCCCTAGGTAGGCGATTTTAAGCTTTTTTGCAGTTCAGTTTTACCAAAAACGACCGCTGAGTGCGCTTTGATGCAAAAAAAAAACAATGTTTCTCCTACAGTTTTACGCCAACCCGAATGGCGATTGTATTTTAATGAGAAGCTGTTTCTCATGGCAGACATACACTCGGAGATTTGCCATTGCCTGCTGAGGGGCGACCGCTGTTAAGAAAATACNAATACACAAAATATTTTGGTGTATATTTGACTTTTGTGCTACTTGAGTTAAATGTGTTGAAATAACTTTATTTTGAAAAGGGATTGTCACCTTTTTAAAGTTTAAATTCAATTCAATGAAATATGTATTACCATGTGGATGTCAAAAGTAAGATGTTTAGAAATCTGTATTACGAAAGTAATGTGCAAAAGTTCCATTCAATTGAAATGAACATATATGAATTACAACAATGACAAAATAATTAAAAAAATTTACATCCTATAAAGACTACCTACTGAAATGGCACAATAAAATGAAGTTCGGCACATTGAACATGCTCTGAAACCTCTGGATAATAAGAAATTTTTTTAAGTAAAATTTATTAGTTGTTGTAATTTTTATTTGATAAGCTCGAGGCCCAGAAAATACATACAACAGAGGTTTTAGTTAGTTCAGTTGGTAGGGCACAATTAAGAGTTCCTGAGATGACCTCAGATTGCGGTCGAAATATCGACATCAAATATTAACAAACTAAACTCTGTGGTATATGTTTTATCTGGGCCCCAAGCTTATCAAATAAAAATTACAACAGTTTACAATTTAAAGGCCGATAAAAAAAATTAAAATTTATTACTTTCTGTTAAATAATTTAATTTCTTTTTTGTTACATTTGAAATCATACGGTTAAACCGAAATTTCCGCAGGCAGCGCTTGCCCATACCAAGTGTCGAACATGAGTGTTACCGGGTTAGTATGCATATCGTCGTTTAAAGTACAAAACCGCGTATCAACGAAATGCCAAACCACGTATGTGAGTTTGGCAAAATTTTCTAATAAACTAAGTATCGATATTTCAGTATGAATGGATAAGGGCTTGATGCCAAGAGCGTCCGGTGAGTAAATATAGCTTCGGGCACAAATATCAGTTACGCGGTTTTGCAGAACCACGATACGCGGTTTTGTACTATAAACGACGATATGTTTGTTATTTTAAACCGAAAACAATTACAAAAAGTAGGTTCAATAGTTTGGGAGCTAATCGCAAATCAAAGATAACTAGTGTAATACTTGTAAAAATAGGATAAAATATACAACGTGTTATCTTAAACCTAGCATATTTTGCTACAATAATATTTAACCCAAAGAAGAAAAAATGCTGGTCATCGTGCTTGAAATATTGTAATCTTTTCAAATTGAGTTTATGTCTGTCAATTACGCATAAACAATGCCATTTTTTTTAGCAATATTATGTCCAACATATAGAAAATGGTTTACTAAAATGTTAACTCTTTAAGCTGCGTGTAAACAAATCAATTGCGTTATTAATCACCCATAAATCTGACAAAAACGAAATGCAACTTATGAATTGGCGTGAATTTCATACATACATATGTAAGTATCAGCGGTTAACATTGATTGCAAAAAACATTTGGGAATGCAAATGTAAAATAAATGAATTAGTTAAATAAAAAATATGTGTATATGAGTCACGCTAGATTAAATGCAATCGTTGGTTTGCAAGGAAAAACGTCATAACTCAAAAAATGCAAATTACACAGTCATTAATTTTTTGGCCAGCCTGAACAAAAATCAATAACAACTAAAAAAAAGGAAAAATGTAACAGACATTGTAAAATTTAATTCGGTAGGCAAAACTTGCATAGAACTATAATTTTGATATTGCTGGAATCAAGTAGTGATTATTTTCTTGCTATAGACCTAAAATTATAAAAATTCATCCTTATCCGAAGATGCCCAAGTCTGTATTTCTAGCTCAAACATTTATATATATTTTTTTTTGTTTTACGACATTCTTCTGGCAAGCGAGCGATATGTGTATTTGAAATTACGAAAAACTGAAAAATTTTAACATTCACGCAGGTGAAGTTTTAAATTAAAATAAAAAAGAATTCATATGCAAAAACCCTTCGCTATTACATTCGCTTATTTTTTCGTTGTGATGCATGGCATTTTTTCAACTTTAATACTCCTATTAATCTTCATTTTTCAATTTTGTTTGTCTCTTTCTCGGTATTATCTACTATGGAAATAAAAACCAAAACAACAACAACAACAACAAAAACAACAAAAACATGCACCACACAAACCACAACAACGACAGCAATTGTGGAGGGCGCACTGCGAAATGTCAATTTAATCATCGAACCACCGGCGGTCAGACGCGGCCAACATGCCATCGTGCGTTGCCTGTACGATTTGGAAGGGACGCCCCTCTACTCGGCCAAATTTTATCGCGGCCAATTGGAGTTCTATCGCTATACACCTGGTGAATTTCCGAATACGAAAGTTTTTCCATTTCCCGGCATACACGTCGATGTGAGTATACATACAGACAATTAAATTTGACTATGCTCCTTCTTTTTGTTTGTGTGAATGAATGTATATATATATATGTATGTGTGTATGTGTGAAGGTAGGTGTGTGTGCACGCCAGAGCTTTTGCATCATATCAATGAATTTATCTGCATTTGATACAAACACATATTGCTCTCATGTACATATGTATATTAGGGTGGTCCAAAAGTGCATGTGAAAACGTAAAGTCGGAATATTAATGCTCTTACCCCTTAGGATTCTTCTATGCCGAAAAAATTTTTACCCCTGTTTTTAATTAGAAATCAAAAAAAAAATAAATATATCGCAAACAACAGTTTTCGTAAAATGGTATAGAATTTTTGAAAATCAATATTTTTTTTACGAAAAACATTGCTTCTCTGCAGGAGACTTATAATAACAATACCCTGTTGTTTATTATAAATTTTTTTTGTACCAGCGATTTTGTATGGGTCCCCCATCGCATTTGTTGAGGGTTTTAGGGGTCCTATAAAAATAGTTAATAATAGAAAATGGTTCATTAAAAAATTATATTGATAATATTATATTATATATAAATTATATTGAAAATATTGATTTTTGAGAGCTCTATACCGTTGCTACGAAAATTTGTTTTTTTGTAGGGGGCGAGAGCATCAAAATTCCTCTACTCTACTTTGTTTGGACCACCCTAGTGAATATACATATGTATGTTTTTTATGAGGGCTTTCTGTCACTGATATTTAACCCTATAACAGCAAACATAAAGCTGTAAGATACAATTTCTTAAACTTTTGGATACCTGAGTATGGCTATGCAAGGACCTAGAAGTCGGTATGGGTGACCTACGTCGGGAAAACATTCCGATATGAAGCGATAGTTAGGTCGCACTCGGAAATTGGTTCTGCAGTTCGTGGGGAGATTAAAGGCTTACCAGCAAAGAATGGTGTTTTCCCTCTTTGGGTTCCGTAGTTAATGAAGTTAATGAAGAGGTAGACAGACTTGTTAGCAAGGCAGCAGTAACAACACCGACTGGTTACGATCCCTTCTATGCAATTGGACCACATACTATCAGAGAAAAAGGAGAACTTTGGAGCACTGATGGGCACTGCCTTGCCTGCGGGCAACGCTCTCTTAAGCTTGCTATACATTGGCTGCGTTTCTTTATACATTCCGGATAATCACATTTCACAGCCGGAATAAACAGAATGCTTTTGAAATATACGTTAACATATCATCAGGAACGTTCTAAAGAATAAGTAAACAAAAAAGTTTATTCCAAACGTTCAGAATTAATAAAGAAATTCAGCCATTGTGTATAGGCGCGAGCAGAGTAAATGCTCTCTCTGCCCAACGCTGCTTTGGAGTGAAGAGGGAACGAGTATAAAAGCTCCAAGGAAAAGGTTTTTAGAAGAAATAACTAAAAAGAAAAGCTATAATAAGTTTGTCAATCTCCCAAAGAACAATTCCATAACTGTATCAGGAAGTCAAATGACTTATGCCATTTTTTTTTTGAAATGCTAAGCACTCTTCGATGGATTGGTTTAAAAAAAAACTATTGGATTTTCTAAGTAAGTTAGAACCTGCCGAGTGTCCCTTAGACCTATAAGAATTTTCATATCTATGTATGCTATTTTGAGAGAAAGATCGCTCTGTCTCAGCTGCCGATTCAAAAACGCGCTATCTCAGCAAACGGTTGAAAAATGCCCTATCTAAAAATTTGGTTCAAGAACGCCCTATTTAAGCTGCTGAAACATATAAATTTATATTGAGATAGGCGTTTCTGAGCGAAATTCAGAGATAGGGCGTGCTTCAATGCAATTCTAAAATAGAATGTTCCTCAGCCATTTAATGAGATAGAGGTTTTCGAATCATCAGCCGACGATGTACATATATGGTTTTCATGTTAAATATATCAGTTATTAATTGCGCTTTTTCATTTCGATGAAGGGTTAAGTTTTACATTCAACATACGTATTCAGCTGTATGTGTTGCTAGTTGTAGATACAGAAAAATTATTTATAGCTGTATGCTTGCAGTTTTTCTTGTTATTTTGCTATTTTTGTGGTATTTTCCTGTGGCATCGAAAAGGAATTAAAGTTGAATTTTTTGCTGAAGAAGGGCGGGATTTTTTTCAAATAGAATACACATTTTACTCATTTACACATATGTATGTAAACACGTATGTATGTGTATACGCATACTTCTACGTAAGAGCGGAAATTAAAAATTTAAGAGACTGGTTATATAAGTAAGTGTAAAAATCACATAACTCGGTATTATGATTTTTGTAACAAGGTATATGAAGCAATTTCACTATCAGCCTATATTCAGATTCGTTTTGAAATAGAACTCCTGTTTAATTGATTACAGAATCTCCCCCAGGTCTGAAAGAGACCATTATAGAATCGCTATTTGACTTGGATAGGAAACACACCTGGCTGTAGAAAACAATAACACAGTATAAGAGGAAAAGCTAGACTACCTACTTGACTGGAATCATTTCATTGAAGACCGCACCAAGAAGGCAAATCCCGCCGTGCATGCCTGTAAGATATCTACTGGCGAAAAATGGGGAATAAAACCGGATAATCTACGACCCTTAGATTATACCACTCCTCTACTCCAAATTATCCATAAGAATCCCAGAGAGGAACAAATATGAAGGGGCCACAGATTTAAATGCAGGATCGACAGCTACATATATATAAAGATGGTTCACAGCTTAACGAAAGAGTGGACAGAGGGATTTGTTCTGGCGAATTCCGGCTAAATCTTGTTTTTAGCTTACCATTGTAGCGTTTTTCAAGCAGAGCTTATAATCTCCGCCCCTGCAGAACGGCCTATCGCTATTTAATCTGACAGACAGGCTGCTATCAAATCTTTTAACTTTAACGAAACAACTTCCAAAGTAGCCATAGAATGAAGGAAGACTCTCAACCTGTGGGCATCAAAATGCTTCTTGAATATTGTATGGATCGCCGGACACAGGAACATTCCTGGCAACTGCTTAGCCAATGATCTGGTAAGGAGGGGACGGAAATATTTGAAGGAAATTCTGATCAAAACTAGGGCGTATCTCTAACCTCCTGGATACACAGACTAAAATTCGAACTCAAGATGGAAACCACCTGCAAAATTTGGCGATCCATAGCTCTCACTCGGCTGGACCGCTCTTTACTCAGTTTAGTAGTCGGGTTAAATCACCGGGCACCCAGAAAAAAGTCAGCCAAAAATATTTCTCTCAACCAGAGACCGAAAATAACTGGCCCATTTATTGATGTGTCATAAATTGTTATTTATTTCTTATTATAAAAAATAAATCACTCACAATAACTTATGTAATAAGGTTTTGGCTTATCTGCATTGGTCAGACTTTTATTTGATTTGATGTTGCATACATAACTGCGGTAGGCCTTTACTTTCATTAGCGATTCCATTTCTCAGAGTCATTAATCGTAAGCTCCCTCTCATAAAACGCCTTTACAGTGATATATCACAAAAAGCAAAAAATAAATGGTTAATGATAGAAAAAGTTACAATGTATTTTCGGTATCTGCTCTCAACACATGATTTGGTAACTATTTATAACTAAATACCCACCAAACAATTTGTGTTGCCAGCAATAAGAAAACGTGTCGCCCTCGGAAACAAATTTATTGCCGGTAATATTGCCATCGAATCGATTTTCTATTACCGGTCGCTTTAAAACGTCCGCCGAAGGCAACTCGCCTGGGCGAGTCGTTTTCTTATTATCTGAATAAGTCCTTTTCTTATCGCTTCAGGCGATATTTGGAATAATTTTATTCTTTTTAATACTTCATTTATTTTTTTTGTATACCAAATTGCAACTTACAATCGGAATTATTTCATTTTCTCGCTGTGAGGCTTCCTATTTTTTCAATCTTGTCCTTGGGCCAATACTATTGACGCCATATTCATAAGTTTCGGAATTTTTGAGAACTTTTTTATTCAATATTGACATGAATGAAGTGATGTTGCCGATTTGTCACCACAGCAATAAATCGGTGAGTCGCCAATTTGTTGCCATTGACGATTGTTGCCTATTTCTCATGTTTTGCATGGTGGGTAATGTAACTATAACCAAATTATGGTAGACAGTGCCTTATGGGCACACGCGGATAAAGGTTAGGATACCCCAACAACAATTTTTGTCGTATTTGCAGATACGAGGAGGATGTATGAGGAGAGCATCGAACATTATCTTTGCCATTGCCCCGTCCTGGCCCATACACGTGCAAGCAATTATTCAACAAACACTTTTTAGATGGTTTACCGGACCTGAACTCGCAGAACTTTCTCGAGTTTTTGTGCTATATTAAATGAACTAGTTTGTTGAGTTACCAAGAAGGCGAAAGAAACAAATGGCTTCGGATAGTCGTATCACAATGGGTTTTTTTCCAGCCTACGTGTGCTCTAATCTAACCTAACCTAATGAGGAAAAGCTAATCATAGAAGCGGGTAAAGATATACTAAACGGGGGAATGCTATCGTCTCTTGTCTTGCTACTGGAAGGTAGCTAGACAACATTAGCAATGGGATGAATAATTGTCTCAGGGATATGTATATATATTAAATGCGGAGCACATGGACATGGTAGTTTTCAAAATAAAATCATCCGAAAGTGGGTTATAACAAACTGACTATTAAAGCCTACACAAAGTACCTTGAGGGAGAATATGAACATTGCCAAACAAGCCAAGCGGCGCGCTGTACGCATTGGTGATACATGGAGAGCAACACTCTAATTTATGGGAGTTTTGGGGAACGAGGGGAACGTTGGGCAGATCCCTGCATAACGAATTACTGAGGGCAACAACTCCAATGGCTGCTTTAGGAATTAAGCTGAACTTGCTGCTAATAAACGTCGAGCTGGAAAATCTTGCGGCAAAATTAGCGATCAATTTGGACGTATTTAGTCAAAAAATATTAAGAATAGTGGATTTATATTCTAATTCATTCGATAAAAGATGTACACTTTTGGCTAAAATTCCCTCGATTTTGATAACAGTACAGGAATTCAAAAGGAAATTGGATATTTAAAAACTTTAGCCTTAAACATTTTACAAGCCCATCGTGTTATTATTTGTATGTATGTATATCGGAATTTCATTCGGTAAACATTGCGTATGAGTAACTTTAATTGCTTAGAGCAAGAATGGCTTACAAATGAGCAACAAAGTGAGTTCGTTAGCGAGTAGGTGGATGAAAAACCGCAAAGAGAAGAGTAAGCGAAGTGGAGTGTGGAATGTGAAAAATGAAGTTCGTGCAGCAGCGTAGCCAACCGATCAGTTATGCAAAAAGTGAGCTCGCAGGTGTATACAAACGCCCCCAAATACCGGAATTTCAGGATAGTTGCAATATTTCCATTGACTTTGACAAAATCAAGTGAAGAAGAAAAAAAAAACTGAGAAAAAGCAGCAAACTCAACGAATATTTGTGCATTTTCCCTGTGTTTTTGCCGAACAGGCGCCTTTAGCGAGAGCTGTGTTTAGCTGCAGGCGCTGATATCAGGCATGCACACACACACATGTTTGCAAGCGAAAAACTGACCCAGCATTTTAACTTGACTTTATTGCTAGGCGTTGAATTTGTCATTCCACCCACCAGTCATACATACATTCGTATTGTGGTTACCATACCGCATAGCCACACCACAGTGTCATAGCCATTGCTGCCTTCCACAGTATATGAACGGTTTTTTTTTGTCGCGCCAAAACCGAGAGTAGCATGCGCACACGCACAAATAAACTGATACCAGGCAATAGCAAAAATATATCTGCAGCTTTTTGCAATGAAAACTTTTCATTTAAATTTAGTAGCATGTGGTGTTAGCGCCTGCCATTGTTTGTATATAAGTCTAGATATATATGTTAATACTCGTATGTGCATTAGGGTGGTCTTTAAAAACTCAAATGATACAACCATAGTCGAAGGCGTCACATATAATTTTTGGTTTCGAGTGGAGTCGGTTATATGTGATACCCTTTACTATAGTGGTATCGATTATGGGTATTAGATAAAATAAAATTAGTTTACATTTTTTTGAATATCCATAGAGGAATTTAAACTTTACCCCCTGTGCGACACGCCTTAATCGTCTACAATCGCGACCAAAATTTATAAGTGATATCTTCGACTAGAGCAGCATCGACGTAGGGGTAGAGGCTTAGGAAATCTGATGTAAAAATTTGCTTCTTACATTTAAGGACCACCCTAATGTGCATGCCTACAAATGCATGCCGCCGCATATTTGCTTCGCCCACGGGCGAAGTTGGTATTACCTGTATAAAATATTTTCGGTTCATCGTTCAACCGCGTGAGGTGCAAGTCAGCCGTACGGCAGCAAAGGAACTTAAACCCACAGCGCGTCAAAAAAATGGGCAGGCATGCCTAAAACGTTTGCTCTCTGTAGTGTACCACTGCTTTGGAGTAACTTTCCGCAGGTAGATTATTGAAAAAGTTTGCACATTCCGTTACCTAGTTAAGCGTTTCGCGTAACTCTACCGCTGCTTGTCACAGTTCCCTCTTTCGCTAGAAAACTATGTAGAAGTGTAAGACAAGGGTTGTGACACTCCTGCACCACCGCAGAGATACACCAGCAACGGTTGACAATGGCAACTGCATTTGCATCTGTCCACCATTTTACCGATTCCAATTTTACCACATTCAAGTTATGCGGTTAGCTCTTTCCCGTGCCGCCTCTTCTCGTTTTCATCCAACGCTACTTTAGCTGGTTCACTAACAAGTTAGTCGACTGGGGTTTTGTTATTAGGTATGCTGCCGGTGATAAACAGCTTGGTGAAGGCAATTTTTTGAATACATTTATATTTTGGTTTGTGTGCATAATACAACTGCATATATGAACGTACATATAAGCGGCAAAATGGGGCATTTTATGAAAAAAGTACATTCTAAAGGAAGAGTATTAAACCCAATCTCTGTATTATATACATTTTATATATATGAAGATGTAGCTGTTTTCTTTGTAAAAATTTGGCTTACAACTAAAAACGATTTTTAACGAAATTTTAACAGTATATTCCTCTGACATGCGGCACGGTCATAGTTAATATTTTGGTCCGATAGGTGGCGCATGGGTCGAAATATTCGGCAAATCTGTTTTTACTAACCGATTTTTATAAAAATAGAAGCGTATGCTGGGAGTGCGACGTGAACACCTATAAGAAATAGTAATTCGCTAGAGTCGAAATATTCATATTCACCATGCGAATTTGATGAAACTAAAAAAGTTTTCTGCAGGTTTAATAGGATTTTTTTGCGCAAAATGGATACGCTGGAGTCGATCTGTATTAATGGTCCGAATCTGTATATATGCTCCGATTTTTCTGACATTAGAAATGTATACTGATGGTGCGAAGAGGAAAACTTCTATGAAAAAATCATCCGCTACGTGGCGCTACCTGAGTAAGCCAGTATATAATCTTTTCAACAGGCTCAAGCACATGGGATGCTGGGAGGAATACGGAGCTAACCTAATGAACTACAGCAAAGATATGAGGAAAGCGAAGGGGGGAAGTTTCAGAAAATTCTGTGAAGGTATATCGAATAGTCCAGCAGCTACGAGGCAACACAAGACTCTAGCCAGAGGAACAGTGGAATCGGAAGAAGCATAAAACGTTCTGATGGCATCCAAACCAGAAGTAAATATGAGAAAGCAACAACTTTGCTTACAACATACTTCCCGGAGGCCACTAGCTTGGCACTGCAGCCGCAGGTCCGCCGAACTACACCGCGACCATGTGACTGGAAACTGACAAGAAGTAGATTCAAACATAGAATTCAAACAGATGGGCGTTGGGCTCGTTTGAACGCTATAAGGCCCCAGGGGTAGATGGCATCCGGCCAGTCATGCTGCAGAATGGTGGAGAGAATCTAATACCAAACCTAGCGGATATAATGAAAAGCAGTATTGCGGAAGTTTACGTTCCACAGGTGTAGCGGAGAGCGTGAGAGTAATCTTTTACCCGAAGGTGGGTAAAAGGAATCACCCGCTAGCAAAGTCATGCAGAACTTAAAAGTTCAGACTGAAAGTTTGTGAGCACTCCCAGCGTTATTATTTAAAGATGTTAAAGATAAAGAAAGTGATGGTGTGCCAAGTTAGGCCAAAACCGCAATCATTCCAATTACTAGGAAAATAGCCCACGAAAACTTTAATGGTATGCAAGACTTTGGCAGGAAAATCCTGGAGATGCATCCCCAAGATCATAGAATGGCTTTACATTGCGTAGAGTAGGTGGCCAAAAAAACTGTGATTAACTTTGATAGACAGGGGTCTGGAAAAGGTAAAGTCATAACCTCTAAAAGTATGGGGAAGCTAGAGTTATCGCTCCCAGTAGCTCTGTTCCCCAGAGAAGATATAGGCAGAACCATAGTATTTGAGAAGAGATTTAAAATAGAGTTTTGCAGCAAATCAACCTGGAGCTTCTCCTAAGGGGAAATTTTCCAACATCTTCCAAGCAACAGTCCTCGTCATCTATATGCGGAGACTATAATGATTAGAGGGTACAGACGCTCTTCTATCCTATGAAGTAAAATCATTGTTAGTCCTTCAGTGCATTGAGAAGCTGAAATCCCTTGGCAGAAAAAATAACATCAAGTTACGAGGCGGTGGCCTGTTTTGCTAGAGACTAAAGGGTCACATACACAAGCGGGGGAAATGGTTCAATGAACTTTGCAAGTTCTGCGACTCGACTAGCCCAGTATGCTGCAGTCTGCAGACGACGTGAGAGCAGTCTAGGCTTAAGCATATCCACTCCCAACCGCCGAAGGTGCTATTGAACATTCCGAGATATCTTGGCTAAGAAGAAGTGTTTAGGGCACAATAGATCGCCAGGTCGCAGTGCATACCTCATTACAATATCTATCTATCTATCTAAGCCTGTATAATATGTAGTAGAGAGTTTAGAGTTGACGCCCTCATCCCATTGGGCCGCATGCATACAATTTAAGCAAATGCTTTTTCTTAACATTTCAGACCTTTTACTCAATTTGTTCAAATAAATTTCGGTGAAAGGCATGAGCCTTTAAGATAAAGCAATTGCTTAGTTTTTATGCACACGGCCCATTATTTTTTTGTATAAGTATAGTCATAGCACCGCCTAATTGTGATAACATATTTATAGATACATATATAAGTTGATAGGTATTAATGCGAGGTATGCATCGCAGTTCAGAGGTCGGTTGTACCCTCAATTTTTTCAAAATAATTCTTGTAAAACCTAGTCTCTCATAAAGTAAACAAAAAATTTCTGAGGTATGGAGTGAGTGTACTCAGACTGTGCCCATATAAAGCCTCCCAAGTATTCTGCGATGATGCCTCATTGACCGAGTCATAAAAGCCAGCTTATGCCGGTTACCCCGCACTATGCAGAGCCGTGTATGAATAACTATTAATATTCTGTTAGTATTCCAAGTTTATATTTACGAACACTTACATTTCTCTCTATTCACTTGTGGCCTGGTAAACAGGCTAGCTGGATTTCGTTGTATCAACTAAGAAAGTTTAGTTTTTAATTGTACTCAAGGACCAAGGGCGATTTTATTTTACTTGATAAAAGAGAAGGAGAACGACCTATATTTATGGCAGAATTAAGATCGCATATTTCCCATCTTGGTTCTGGGTCCAAAGATTCCTGCAATTTTCGAGCAGGCTCTTTATCAATGCAAAGAAAACGAAAACGTCTATGCTAAACTTTAAAAAATAAAAAGTATGCTTTCCCTTTTGTTACATCTCGAAAGTATTCTATATCACTGGAGGGTATGAACTTCCTTTTTTTTTTAATAAATCTTTAGCAAAATTTAGTAGCGTTCTTTTGGTAGCCTGCTTCTTTAGGTAAAGCGGCTCACGTTTAATAACTAAATCGAGCGCTGTTCCACCACTGCACCAATTTACTATTATGGAGACACATGATTACTGTTGTAGCACCGTTAGTTATCGCCAACATGTGGACAAAGTAACTCATGACACCCAGAAGCCGCTTCTTTCCTCTTCTTTATTTTGTATAAACAGATTATAGCACCACTTATTTATGCTCTTGATAATTTTAAGCAGGAAAAAGTTATTTTGCTTGAAACTGCCAAATTCGTATTAATAAGCTAAAGAAAATGCACTCATTTAATTTCTAATCCGGTAAAAATGCTCAAGAAGAATTAAGCCCAAGTGTTACTTCATAGCTACTTACATATACTATGATCCGTAATAGCTTCTCAGAAATGTTTACAACTGCTTGCAGTTTTCTTCGTACTATTGAACAATTTTGTAATTTCGCCTCAACAACTTCGCTTTTGTGTAAAATGACCCTGAATGCTATTCTCTACTGGAAAATTACGATGCTGTCTATTTCGAGGATGAAATTTACGGTTGCCAACTAGATCTCTCAAAAACACTTAAAGCAGTTGCAACAAAAACAGTTGGCAAATATAACCCCTTAGTGAAGGCAAGCGGTGGTAAACAGAAAGTTCACACACAGTCCTCAGCTACTACTGCAAATTTTACCAACAATTTACTTTTTATGGCGCTGCGGTTTGAATGATTTAATAAACTTAAGTGCTTTTTGTGAGTAATGCTGGTAGAATTGTGCCCAGAGTAATTTACAGTTGCCAATTCCAAAAAAAAAAAAATCAAAAATATCAAAAAAATTTCACCAACATCTGCACCTTCGGTTAGACCAACATTGAACTTTACTTTTCAGTTCTGCTTTCTGAGCGCTTTCACGATTCTAAGTATTTCTTTTGCATATAAATTTGATTTGTAATTAGTCAGCAGCATAGCAGCAAATTGCGCCACCATTTTCGAATAGTCAAGCGTTTTATTGCTCAGCAGACGGAAAGTTTATTAGGTAGAAATTTGCATTTGCCCCCTTTGTGTGAAGCGCTAGCGACCTTCAAATAATGCATTTATTTAAAATACCATTGCGTTTATAGTATTTTTTTTTTTGTTAGGTTTTGTGTGATTGCGTATTCGTAAGTTTTTTAGTAGCTGGCATTATGTTAAAAATTTTTGCTTTAAATTTTAATTTATTTTTTACTAATTTATTTAAGCTACTTTTACAGTTATATTCTGCCTGCGTAGCACTTCTTTTCGGGTAATTATACCAAAAATTTTCACAATATTTCATTTGTCTCCACAGGTGACCAATTCGAATGCAACGCAAGTGCTCATCCGCAATGTGGGTTTCGGTTTGTCCGGCAACTTTTCTTGCGAAGTGACAGCCGACGCGCCACTTTTCTCAACTGCCACCGCCACGGGTATTATGCAAGTTGTTGGTAAGTCAAAGCAGAAAACTATTAAACAAGTTTTTTTTATTGCAAAGTTTGTTTTAAACTACCTTTTGCAATCCTTTGTGATAAAATTTGAGTTTGTGTTTGTGTGTGTTAATTAAGCTTCCTCTTTCGTTGTTTTTTAATCAATTACATTTTTAGAAATACTTGGATTTGGCTCAAGCCGGTCGGTACGAGCCTATAAGTTGAATGCTAATGAAGTGGGAATGATGCGGATTTTTAGAGATAAGAGATTCATGTTAAATATTTTAAATGTAATATTATTACCAACAGAAAAAGCTCACGTCTGATTAGGTTTTTTGTGCCACAACTTACACAATACAGTACAGCTACGAAGCAGAAAAAGGCCATGCAGTAAACTGCATTCAGGCTTTGCTAATACCAGCAAAGATATTTAAACACTATTTTGTTTGTATTACAAAAATGCGCACAATACGGCAGATGTGGAGTTAGGTAGAGTTAGATTATGTTAGGAGGGCGTTTGCGGAAGGATTGATTGATTTGCATGCAGAGATATATTTGTCCAATATATAGTTCTCGCTATGAGCGAATGCCAAGAAGACGCACATTGTACTAACCGGGACTCTTTTAACAAAGAAAAGGAAAAGTAAATAGGCGAAAAAATGATGCTACTAAATATGCGCTAATTGGTATCTGAGTGTAACTTGGGAGCCACTAAAACCAACCGCAACAATCTGCTGAACCGCGGATTGGAATTTGAAAAAACCGGTTCCCCAGTTTGAAATTAAGAAAAAAAACCGATAAACCGGCTTCATTTTACATAGTTTTCATACAGCGAAAATGCTTATGTTGGCATGAAGTCATTAAAAAAATTAAACTAACAAGAGTAAAGAGGATTTCATTTTACTTGTATGCAAAAATCTCGGACTTTTTAATTTAGATTTGAGTTGAGTTTGTTGATTTAGCAGTTTTGTAGCCCATTTAATTTAAGTATAATAAAGAGCAAGTTTAAAGTAGCTGAGACTTACGATTAATTTTTGGATTATTATTTTTTGCTGAAGATGTTACTTCATATCAACGAATATACTTCATATGGAAGAAAATGACTGGCACTTTCAGCAAAAAAAATTTCAAAAATCAAAAGTAAGTCCTAGCGACTTCAAACTTACACTTTGTGACGCTAAAATTGAGCGGCCTATAAAACTGCATGCTCAGAATCTTACTTAGAAATCTATTTAAATAGTTCGAAATTTATCAGGCGCCATACTGGATCCGCCATTTTGAATTTTGCAATTCTGTCAATGGATTCGCAATTAGCGACCCCGAAAACTCCCTAGTAAATATGAAATTTTAAATGATTTCTTTAAAGCTTCGAATTTTAGCCGCACTTTAGGGTTTCGGTCGCACTGTGCGCCATCCGTTTACGCTGCATTTTGAATGGATCGAAGGAATTGATAGCCAAAGCTACCTTCAACCTATCCACAATATTTAAAGCATATTCTCTCTGGCAGTTTGATTAGTGCTACATGAAAAGTATATCTCAAGAGATTAGTAGAAACAAAACGTCCAAGAGCAGTCTACTTTACAAATACTACTCAGAGCCTCATCGGATCTATTCAGTATTTTTTCGAAGCCTTGATACCTAATTTGTGGCCCCAATTTGTGGCTCTTCCCCAGAACTTCTTCTTACTTCGTGATGCCAATCCTGCTAGTTGCCTGTGTGTTGTGCTGGTCCTCTGCAATAACGGCATAACTCAAAATTTCATATATTGAAGTAGGGCCAATTAAAGATTTTGTGTTTCGTAATTTGGCAATAATATGTCTTGCTAATATTCACTTTTTTGTGTGAGTATAGTACATATTTAGTCATACGCCTATCCATAAAATATATGCCCTTCGCTTTATTTTTCCTTATGTCTATCGCTTTTTGGTTCCTTCCGATTTACATTTAACGCAACGTTTGTTATAAGCGCTTGCAAGTGCAACGAATGTAAAAATTCATGTACTAGCAAGCATGATGAACCCATCTAGCGTCGTAGCCTTGCCAGTAGTTGGCGTATGGGTAGACAAAAAGGGGTCACTGTTTTACGCAAAAGCAGCTACATATATACATACGTACCTATGTACTTTCTTCTTACCAGCAACTATGCTGCTCACTATTTTAGCTCTAGCCAATGCTACGTAGTAGCCTTGATGTTGGCGATGGCGTTGATGAGGGTGAAAAGTGTTAAATGTTCAACGTAGGCAAAGGTGAAAAAAGAAACATAGCAAACAACTAAGTCGTGGTAAACTGCTTACGCGTCACTTATCTCCCTTATCTCTTAGCAAGCGACGCGCGCTGATGTGCCCTGCCGCGCTGCATTATTTTATTTTCCAGCGGCATGTGGTAAGTTCGAAAAGATTTTGTGGAAAATTGGAGAAATTCTTCTATTAACAGGTCATTTCGTTCCGCGCGTGTCAAGTGATAATGGCATAGATAAGAAAGGGCGATGATAGGTACTATGGTACGAAGAAGTTTGCGCTTACATTAAGGAGTTGCGATATGAAATAAAGAACATAAAGTATATGTAAGAGTCATATCAAAACACTGAAAAAATTTAAAAGCATAGTAAGTGGCTTTCGTACTATATGGCTGCCCTGCGAACCATTTTTTCAGAGTATTCTGAATTGTAGAGAAATTTTAAAGAATTCTTAAAGATCTTATTCGATTTTTTGCCGAATTTTCTAGAATGAAATAAATTGAATAATTGAAGAAAATCTGTAATGGAATGAAAATAGTCTGCTTTGTGAAAAGTTTCTTGCAGAATTTTTTCAGAACTTTCATTATTTTTCGTACAAAAATTTCTTTACGAGTTCATGTCAATCACTTCATATAAACTTCTTTATAGATTCGTAAAAAAAATGTTACATAAATTAGATACTCCTTAAGATTTCGGGAACTTTGGTTTGCAGGGTTCTTTGAAAAAACTGTCATTTTGTTATTTCTATTATATTTTGAGCATTAAAAAGGAATTTTTTTTTTTTAGTTTTTAAGTTTGCAAAATGACGGTTTCCTTTTATTTTTAATGCTTAAACAATCAATAAGTTTGGTTTGTTTTGTTTTTATCAAAAGTCGGAAACTTTAGCCAAGTCCTTCTCCACTTGGTCATTCCTCTGCTCCCACCAGCGTGTTTTTGAAGTTGAATACTTTCAGAGTTGGAGCGCCGATGTCGAACGACATTGCCAACCCAGCTGAGCCACTCTATTTATATTCGCTGCACTATATCCATATCGTTTTAAAGCTGATGGTTCCATTGTCTGCGCAACTCGCCGTCGCCAACGCGTAAAGGCCTGTAAATCTTCTTCAAACTCTTGCTCAGGAAAGCTGAAAGAGCTGCCTCATCAGGCTATGATACTCTAGTCTTTCCACGTAAGATTAATTTTCGAAGATAAGACTAACATTAAGGAAAACTCTCAGTTAAAAGAAAATTTCTGAGGGTAGAAATGCTGCTCTTAGTGCTGAATTGGAAAAGGCTTGATCGACGCGTTCATTCTTTCGCAACATTCCTGTTCCGTGATGTAACAATTCTGAAGCCAGAGCTAGTATAGAAACTAACTGGAGAGGTACCTGTAGTGTCAGCCGAAAACTCTGCTAAATTTCGTGTTGGAAATCCAAAATGAACTAGTTTAATCCCTGATTACTTGGGACTACCTGATAATGAAAAATCGAACGCACACAGCTATAGAACTTTGGCGGCCAAATCTACCATCAGAAACTGGATAAATATTTCGCTTGGAAAAGAGGCTGCATATGTCAAGTACTTATGTAACAGACAATTTAAGACAGTGTCGTTGCTTCGTTAAGCAGATGGACCTGCAAATAAATTGTGGGATAGCCTCCGTGATATAAATTCCTGTATGTTATCGACGTACGGGGCGACCTTATATGCCTCCAAACTTTGCATAAAGCTTTGGCAGCGATACCTTTCAGAGAGGAACTGTTTTCTGTAAGCATTTTTTTGTTATCTCTGACAATATCCCACATTTTATCTTTCTCAATAAATAAAGCCCATAAGTTAGCAGAAATTGTATAAACCACCAGAGGTACCTAGCCACGCCTTACTGTTGCTCAATCTAATAAAATGGAAATATGAAAATCAGCGGAGAACTTATAAGATTTTTTTTGCATTGTACATCTATCCATTTTCCGTTATTTTTCAGTCTCCCTTGAATGCAACTCGGACATACAAATACGCCTATTATCATTTTCGGTCGCCGCCGGTCATCAGTGTGGGTTCATGTGAGGTAGCTCGCCGATCATTTGATTAACTTCGCCGACCTACTATGTCAGCGGGTTCACTCTGTATTGTAGACCCATGGCATGCCTTTCCTGGCATTCCAATGAAAATTAAAAAATTAAGAAAGAATTATTAAACGTTCCTTAAGTACCTTTCGTGTGATACAAAACTGTAATATATAATATATCTTACAAATTTAATTTAATTAAATGTTTAAAACAAGTGCCAATCCTGTTTAGAAATAGTTTCTGAATCAAGCTTTCTTAAACCACTTTATTTTGACATCCCTATTGTAAGAATTAACTCACCTTATCATTTTAGTTGAATTAAATTTTTTAAACAGATGGCAACACTCCAAAAATTTTTGGAAATTTAGCTTTTTTAAGCCGCTTAATTTTTATACCCATATTGCAATAATATATTGTTTATCTTATCAGTTAAACGATTAAAAATTTTGAAACATATGGCAACCCTCTTCAAAACGTTTTCCATGAAGCTTCCTTAACCTCATATCAAAAGCGTAGGCTGATATCCAAATTGTAATGCACACAGTAAAAATAATTATTTTATTTGTTTTTGCTTTTTCCTAATATGTGGAACTTTTATTTGTTGTTGTCTTTTCTCTTTTCTTTATGTGGACCTTCTCTTTGCTACTGCTTTTTTTATACCCGAGCGCACTTGTGCACAAGGGTATTATAACTT